>NC_041382.1:681073599-681095634 GCF_002162155.2 Triticum dicoccoides
GCGGCGAACGGCGTCGGGGAGGAGAAGGGCGGCGGGCGGCGCGCCTCCTCTGGGCCGCGGGGGCTCTACGCGGGCCGGGCGGGCCGCGCGCGGAGGTGGACGGCGGGGGACACGTGGCGGATCGCGGTAGGCGGCGGCGGAATCCGGACGTTGTCCGGCTCGTCCGGACACGTTCGGCGGCGGCGGAGAGGGATTTTTTTAGGGTTTCGAGAGGGGATCCGTGAATTTTCGAGGGGGGTGTTTAAATAGGCATAGAGGGAGCTAGGAGAGTCCAAATGAGGTGCGGTTTTCGGCCACGCGATCGTGATCGAACGCTCTAGATGATGGAGCAAAGTTTGGTGGGTTTTGGACCAAATTGGAGGGGTGTTGTACTGCAACACACACGAGGCCTTTTCGGTCCCTCGGTTAACCGTTGGAGTATCAAACGAAGTCCAAATGATACGAAACTTGACAGGCGGTCTACCAGTAGTAAACCAAGGCCGCATGGCAAGTCTCGGTCCAATCCGGAAATGTTTAATCCCTACACACGAAAGAAAGCTAGAAATGACCACCGGAGGAGAACAAAGCGCCGGAATGCAAAACGGACAACGGGGAAAATGCTCGAATGCATGAGATGAACACGTATGCAAATGCAATGCACATGATGACATGATATGAGGTGCATGACAACGAAAACAACACACGGAGACAAAAACCCGAATCCGAGGAAATAAATATAACTTAACGCCGGAAACGGCAAGAGTTGGAGTACAAATTGGGAAAGTTACATCTGGGGTGTTACAATAGACCCCCTATACTTGTGGGTCATCAGGCCTCTTTTCTGGCACCGTTGCCGGGGAGTGAAGAGCCTTTGGTAGGTGGAATTTGGTAAGGAAAATTTATATAGTGTGCTGAAATTTACTGTCACTTGTTACTATGGAAAGTAATCCTCTGAGGGGCTTGTTCGGGGTATCTTCGCACCGGCCAGTAGAGCAAAGAGTTGCTCCTCAACCTACTGAACCTACTGAAAAAGAAAATGTTTGCTTTGAAATTCCTTCGGGTATGATAGAAAAACTTCTAGCTAATCCTTTTGTAGGAGACGGAACAACGCATCCTGATGAGCACCTAATATATGTGGATAAAGTTTGTGGATTATTTAAGCTTGTAGGTGTACCCGGAGATGTTATTAAGAAGAAGGTCTTCCATTTATCTTTGAAGGAAGATGCATTGACATGGTATAGGCTATATGATGATACGGGGTCATGGAACTATAAACGATTGAAATTATATATATAATTTTTGGCCTCGCGAAGGAGAAAGCATCACTCAAGCTTGGGGGAGGCTTAAATCAATGTTATATTCATGCCCCAATCATGAGCTATCAAGAGAGATGATTATTCAAAATTTATATGCTCGGCTTTCTGATAACAATCGCACCATGCTCGATACTTCTTGTGCTGGCTCTTTTATGACGAAGACTATTGAATTCAAATGGGATTTATTGGAAAGAATTAAACGCAACTATGAAGATTGGGACCTCGACGAAGGTAAGGAGTCAGGTATGACACCTAAGTTTGATTATGTTAAATCTTTTATGGATACCGATGTTTTTCATAAATTTAGCACTAAATATGGACTTGACTCTGAGATAGTAGCTTCTTTCTGTGAATTTTTTGCTACTTATGTTGATCTCCCCAAGGAGAAGTGGTTTAAATATCATCCTCCCATAGAAGTAAAAGTAGTTGCACCTATTAAAGTTGAAGAAAAGACTATCACTTATAATGATCCTATTGTTCCTACTTCTTATGTTGAGAAACCACCTTTCCCTGTTAGGATAAAGGATCATGCTAAAGCTTTAACTGTGGTTCATAAAAGTAATATTAAAACTTATACACCTCCTGAGCAAATTAAAGTTGAACCTGATATTGCTATTGTTAAAGATCTCTTGTCTGATAATATTGATGGGCATGTTATCCATTTCCTTGATGAGACTGCTAGAATTGCTAAACCTTGTGCTAAAGATAAAAACAGACCTATGGTAGGCATGCCTGTTATTTCTGTTAAAATAGGAGACCATTGTTATCATGGCTTATGTGATATGGGTGCTAGTGCTAGTGCAATACCTTACAACTTATACAAAGAAATTATGCACGATATTGCACCTGCTGAGATAGAAGATATTGATGTCACAATTAAACTTGCCAATAGAGATACTATTTCACCAATGGGAATTGTTAGAGATGTTGAAGTCTTGTGTGGGAAAACTAAATATCCTGCTGATTTTCTTGTTCTTGGTTCCCCACAAGATAGCTTTTGTCCCATTATATTTGGTAGACCCTTCTTAAACACTGTTAATGCTAAGATAGATTGCAAAAAGGATGTTGTTACTATCGGTTTAGATGATATGTCTCATGAATTTAATTTCTCTAAATTTAGTAGACAACACCGCGAAGAAGAATTACCTAGTAAGGATGAAATTATTGGTCTTGCTTCTATTGCCATACCTCCTAGTGATCCTTTAGAACAATATTTGCTAGACCATGAAAATGATATGTTTATGAATGAAAGAAGGGAAATAGATGAAGTATTCTTTAAACAGGAACCTATTCTGAAACACAATTTGCCTGTTGAAATCCTAGGGGATCCTCCTCCACCCAAGGGTGATCCCGTGTTTGAGCTTAAACCATTGCCTGATACTCTTAAATATGCTTATTTTGATGAGAAAAAGATATATCCTGTTATTAGTGCTAACCTTTCAGAGCATGAGGAAGAGAGATTATTGAAAACTCTGAAGAAGCACCGTGCTGCTATTTGGTATACTCTTGATGATCTTAAGGGCATTAGTCCCACTCCATGTCAACATAAAATAAATTTGGAAGAAGATGCTAAACCAGTTCGTGATCATCAACGACGGCTGAATCCTAAAATGAAAGAAGTGGTAAGAAAGGAAATACTAAAGCTCCTTGAGGCAGGTATAATCTATCCCGTTGATGATAGTCAGTGGGTAAGTCCTGTCCATTGTGTCCCTAAGACGGGAGGTATTACTGTCGTTCCTAATGATAAAGATGAATTGATTCCTCAAAGAATTATTATAGGTTATAGGATGGCAATTTATTTCCACAAATTAAATAAGGCCACTAAAAAGGATCATTACCCCTTACCTTTTATCGATCAAATGCTAGAACAATTATCCAAACATACACATTTTTTCTTTCTAGATGGTTATTCTGGTTTCTCTCAAATACCTGTGTCAGCCAAGGATCAATCAAAGACTACTTTTACTTTCCCTTTTGGTACTTTTGCTTATAGACGTATGCCTTTTGGTTTATGTAATGCACCTGCTACCTTTCAAAGATGCATGATAGCTATATTCTCTGACTTTTGTGAAAAGATTTGTTAGGTTTTCATGGACGATTTCTCCGTCTATGGATCTTCTTTTGATGATTGCTTGAGCAACCTTGATTGAGTTTTGCAGAGATATGAAGAAACTAATCTTGTCTTGAATTGGGAAAAGTGCCACTTTATGGTTAATGAAGGTATTGTCTTGGGGCATAAAGTTTCTGAAAGAGGTATTGAAGTTGATAAAGCCAAGGTTGATGCTATTGAAAAGATGCCATGCCCCAAGGACATCAAAGGTATAAGAAGTTTCCTTGGTCACGCCGGATTTTATAGGAGGTTCATTAAGGACTTCTCAAAAATCTCTCGGCCTCTGACTAATTTATTACAAAAAGATATACCATTTGTCTTTGATGATGATTGTGTAGAAGCATTTGAAATACTTAAGAAAGCATTGATCTCTGCACCTATTGTTCAGCCACCTGATTGGAATTTACCCTTTGAAATTATGTGTGATGCTAGTGATTATGCTGTAGGTGTTGTTCTAGGGCAAAGAGTTGATAAGAAATTAAACGTTATTCAATATGCTAGTAAAACCCTAGACAATGCTCAAAGAAATTATGCTACTACTGAAAAAGAATTCTTAGCAGTTGTATTTGCTTGTGATAAGTTCAGGCCTTATATTGTTGATTCTAAAGTAACTATTCACACTGATCATGCTGCTATTAAATATCTTATGGAAAAGAAAGATGCTAAACCTAGACTTATTACATGGGTTCTCTTGCTACAAGAATTTGATTTACATATTGTTGATAGAAAGGGAGCTGAGAACCCCGTTGTAGACAACTTGTCTAGGTTAGAAAATGTGCTTGATGACCCACTACCTATTGATGATAGCTTTCCTGATGAGCAATTAAATGTCATAAATGCTTCTCATAGTGCTCCATGGTATGCTGATTATGCTAATTACATTGTTGCCAAATTCATACCACGTAGTTTCACATACCAACAAAAGAAAAAGTTCTTCTATGATTTGAGACATTACTTTTGGGACGACCCACATCTTTAAAAAGAAGGAGTAGATGGTGTTATTAGACGTTGTGTACCTGAGCATGAACAGGAACAGATCCTAAGCAAGTGTCACTCTGAAGCTTATGGAGGACACCATGCTGGAGATAGAACTGCACATAAGGTATTGCAATCTGGTTTTTATTGGCCTACTCTCTTCAAAGATGCCCGTAAGTTTGTCTTATCTTGTGATGAATGTCAAAGAATTGGTAATATTAGTAGACATCAAGAAATGCCTATGAACTATTCCCTCGTTATTGAACCATTTGATGTTTGGGGCTTTGACTATATGGGACCTTTTCCTGTCTCTAATGGATATACACATATTTTAGTTGTTGTTGATTACGTTACTAAGTGGGTAGAAGCTATTCCAACTAGTAGTGCTGATCATAACACTTCTATTAAAATGCTTAAAGAAGTTATTTTTCCAAGATTTGGAGTCCCTAGATATTTAATGACTGATGGTGGTTCACATTATATTCATGGTGCTTTCCGTAAAATGCTTGCTAAGTATGATGTTAATCATAGAATGGCATCCCCTTATCACCCTCAGTCTAGTGGTCAAGTAGAATTGAGTAATAGAGAGCTCAAATTAATTTTGCAAAAGACTGTCAATAGGTCTAGAAAGAATAGGTCCAAGAAACTTGATGATGCATTATGGGCCCATGGAACTGCATATAAAAATCCTATGGGTATGTCTCCGTATAAAATGGTTTATGGAAAAACATGTCACTTACCTCTCGAACTAGAACACAAGGCATATTGGGCTATTAAAGAGCTCAATTATGATTTTAAACATGCCGGTGAGAAGAGGTTATTTGATATTAGCTCACTCGATGAATGGAGAACCCAAGCCTACGAAAATGCCAAGTTGTTTAAAGAAAAAGTTAAAAGATGGCATGATAAAAGGATACAAAAGCGGGAGTTTAATGTAGGTGATTATGTATTGCTATACAACTCTCGTTTAAGATTTTTTTGCAGGAAAACTTCTCTCTAAATGGGAAGGTCCTTACGTTATCAAGGAGGTCTATTGTTCCGGTGCCATAAAAATCAACAACTTCGAAGGCACAAATCCGAAGGTGGTGAATGGTCAAAGAATCAAACATTATATCTCAGGTAATCCCATAAATGTTGAAACCAATGTTATTGAAACCGTAACCCTGGAGGAATACATAAAGGACACTTTCCGAAACGTTTCAGACTTCGGAAAGGAATAGGTATGTGGTACGGTAAGTAAACCGACTCCAAAACAGTTTTTAAGGCAATATTTCTCCATTTTGGAATATTTAAAAAAATAGAAAAATAAGAAGCAGTCCGGGAAGGACACGAGGCCTCCACGAGGGTGGAGGGCGCGCCCTGCCCTGCTGGGCGCGCCCCTACCTCGTGGGCACCTCGTGCGCTCTCCGGACTCCGTTTTCTTAGACGACACGTAATTTGGTCGGTAAAAATTCATTATATAATCTCCCGAAGGTTTTGAATCCTGTATCACGCAAATATCCTCTGTTTTTGTTTCGAGCTGTTTCCCGTCAGGGTCGTCAAGGCCAGGCATCATGTTGTTGGAAATATGCCCTAGAGGCAATAATAAAAGCATTATTATTATATTTCCTTGTTCATGATAATTGTCTTTATTCATGCTATAATTGTGTTATCCGGAAATCATAATACATGTGTGAATAAAATACACCAACATGTCCCTAGTAAGCCTCTAGTTGACTAGCTCGTTGATCAACAGATAGTCATGGTTTCCTGACTATGGACACTGGATGTCATTGATAACGAGATCACATCATTAGGAGAATGATGTGATGGACAAGACCCAATCCTAAACATAGCATAAGATCGTATAGTTCGTTTGCTAGAGTTTTCCAATGTCAAGTATCTTTTCCTTAGACCATGAGATCGTGTAACTCCCGGATACCGTAGGAGTGCTTTGGGTGTGCCAAACGTCACAACGTAACTGGGTGACTATAAAGGTATACTACGGGTATCTCCGAAAGTGTCTGTTGGGTTGACACGGATCAAGACTGGGATTTGTCACTCCGTATGACGGAGAGGTATCACTGGGCCCACTCGGTAATGCATCATCATAATGAGCTCAAAGTGACCAAGTGTCTGGTCACGGGATCATGCATTACGGTACAAGTAAAGTGACTTGCCGGTAACAAGATTGAACGAGGTATTGGGATACCAACGATCGAATCTCGGGCAAGTAATATATCGATTGACGAAGGGAATTGTATATGGGGTTGCTTGAATCCTCGACATAGTGGTTCATCCGATGAGATCATCGAGGAGCATGTGGGAGCCAACATGGGTATCCAGATCCCGCTGTTGGTTATTGACCAGAGAGCGATCTCGGTCATGTCTACATGTCTCCCGAACCCGTAGGGTCTACACACTTAAGGTTCGGTGACGCTAGGGTTGTAGGGATATGTATATGCAGTAACCCGAATGTTGTTCGGAGTCCCGGATGAGATCCCGGACGTCACGAGGAGTTCCGGAATGGTCCGGAGGTAAAGAATTATATATAGAAAGTGCTATTTCGGCCATCGGGACAAGTTTCGGGGTCACCGATATTGTACCGGGACCACCGGAAGGGTCCCGGGGGTCCACCGGGTGGGGCCACCTATCCCGGAGGGCCCCATGGGCTGAAGTGGGAAGGGATCCAGCCCAAAGTGGGCTGGGGCGCCACTTCCCCCTAGGGCCCATGCGCCTAGGGTGGGGGAAACCTTAAAGGAAGAGTCGTAGGAGGGGAAGGCCCCTCCTAGGTGCCTTGGGGAGGAGGGATTCCTCCCTTGGCCGCCGCCCCCCTAGGAGATTGCTTCTCCTAGGGCCGGCGCCCCCCCTAGGCCCCCTATATATAGTGGGGGGGGAAGGGAGGACCTCTCACCCTTTGCCTTTGGTGCCTCCCTCTCCCTCTCCAACACCTCCTCCTCCTCCATAGTGCTTGGCGAAGCCCTGCCGGAGTACTGCAGCTCCATCACCACCACACCGTCGTGCTGCTGCTGGAGCCATCTTCCTCAACCTCTCCTTCCCCCTTGCTGGATCAAGAAGAAGGAGACGTTACGCTAACCGTACGTGTGTTGAACGCGGAGGTGCCGTCCGTTCGGCGCTGGGATCTCCGGTGATTTGGATCACCTCGAGTATGCCTTCCTCATCCCCGTTCTTTGAACGCTTCCACACGTGATCTACAAAGGTATGTAGATGCAATCCGATCACTCGTTGCTAGATGAACTCCTAGATGGATCTTGGTGAAACCGTAGGAAAATTTTTGTTTTCTGCAACGTTCCCCAACAGTGGCATCATGAGCTAGGTCTATGCGTAGTTCTCTTGCACGAGTAGAACACAATTTGTTGTGGGCGTTGATGTTGTCAACTTTCTTGCCGCTACTAGTCTTATCTTGCTTCAACGGTATTGTGGGATGAAGCGGCCCGGACCAACCTTACACGTACGCTTACGTGAGACCGGTTCCACCGACTAACATGCACAAGTTGCATAAGGTGGCTGGCGGGTGTCTGTCTCTCCTACTTTAGTTGGAGCGGATTCCATGAAAAGGGTCCTTATGAAGGGTAAATGGAAGTTGACAAATCACGTTGTGGCTTTCATGTAGGTAAGAAAACGTTCTTGCTAGAACCCTACTTCAGCCACGTAAAACTTGCAACAACAATTAGAGGACGTCTAACTTGTTTTTGCAGCAAGTGCTTTGTGATATGATATGGACAAAGTTGTGATGAATGATGAATGATCTATATGTGATGTATGAGATGTTCATGCTATTGTAATAGGAATCACGACTTGCATGTCGATGAGTATGACAACCGGCAGGAGCCATAGGAGTTGTCTATATTTTTTGTATGACCTGCGTGTCATTGAGAAACGCCATGTAAATTACTTTACTTTATTGGTAAACGCGTTAGCCATAGTAGTAGAAGTAATAGTTGGCGAGCAACTTCATGGAGACACGATGATGGACATCATGATGATGGAGATCATGGTGTCATGCCGGTGACAAGATGATCATGGAGCCCCAAGATGAAGATCAAAGGAGCTATGTGATATTGGCCATATCATGTCACTATTATTATTTGATTGCATGTGATGTTTATCATGTTTTTGCATCTTTTTTACTTAGAACGACGGTAGTAAATAAGATGATCCCTTATAATAATTTCAAGAAAGTGTTCCCCCTAACTATGCACCGTTGCGACAGTTCGTTGTTTCGAAGCACCACGTGATGATCGGGTGTGATAGATTCTAACGTTCACATGCAATGGGTGTAAGACAGATTTACACATGCAAAACACTTAGGTTGACTTGACGAGCCTAGCATGTACAGACATGGCCTCGGAACACAGAAGACCGAAAGGTCGAGCATGAGTCGTATAGAAGATACGATCAACATGAAGATGTTCACCGACATTGACTAGTCCGTCTCACGTGATGATCGGACACGGCCTAGTTAACTCAGATCATGTTATACTTAGATGACTGGAGGGATGTCTATCTAAGTGGGAGTTCATTGAATAATTTGATTAGATGAACTTAATTATCATGAACTTAGTCTAAAATCTTTACAATATGTCTTGTAGATCAAATGGCCAACGTAGTCCTCAACTTCAACACGTTCCTAGAGAAAACCAAGCTGAAAGACGATGGCAGCAACTACACGGACTGGGTCCGGAACCTGAGGATCATCCTCATAGCTGCCAAGAAAGATTATGTCCTACAAGCACCGCTAGGTGACGCACCTGTTCTCCCTGCAGAACAAGACGTTATGAATGCTTGGCAGGCACGTACCGATGACTACTCCCTCGTTCAGTGTGGCATGCTTTATAGCTTAGAGCCGGGGCTCCAAAAGCATTTTGAGAGACACGGAGCATATGAGATGTTCGAAGAGCTGAAAATGGTTTTCCAAGCTCATGCCCGGGTCAAGAGATATCAAGTCTCCGACAAGTTTTCAGCTGTAAAATGGAAGAAAACAGTTCTGTCAGTGAGCACATACTCACTATGTCTGGGTTACATAACCGCTTGACTCAGCTGGGAGTTAATCTCCCGGATGACGCGGTCATTGACAGAATCCTTCAGTTGCTTCCACCAAGCTACAAGAGCTTTGTGATGAACTTCAATATGCAGGGGATGGAAAAGACCATTCCTGAAGTATTTGCAATGCTGAAATCAGCAGAGGTAGAAGTCAAAAAGGAACATCAAGTGTTGATGGTGAATAAAACCACTAAGTTCAAGAAGGGCAAGGGTAAGAAAGCCTTCAAGAAGGACGGCAAGGGAGTTGCCGCACCCAGCAAGCAAGCTGCCGGGAAGAAGCCAAAGAATGGACCCAAGCCCGAGACTGAGTGCTTTTATTGCAAGGAAAGTGGTCACTGGAAGCGGAACTGCCCCAAATACTTAGCGCACAAGACGGCCGGCAAAACGAAAGGTATATGTGATATACATGTAATTGATGTGTACCTTACCAGTACTCGTAGTAGCTCCTGGGTATTTGATACCGGTGCGGTTGCTCACATTTGTAACTCAAAACAGGAGCTGCGGAATAAGCGGAGACTGGCGAAGGACGAGGTGACGATGCGCGTCGGGAATGGTTCCAAGGTCGATGTGATCACCGTCGGCACGCTGCCTCTTCATTTACCTACGGGATTAGTTTTAAACCTCAATAATTGTTATTTAGTGCCAAGTTTGAGCATGAACATTGTATCAGGATCTCGTTTAATTCGAGATGGCTACTCATTTAAATCCGAGAATAATGGTTGTTCTATTTATATGAGAGATATGTTTTATGGTCATGCTCCGATGGTGAATGGTTTATTCTTAATGAATCTTGAGCGTAATGCTACACATGTTCATAGTGTGAGTACCAAAAGATGTAAGATTAATAATGATAGTCCCACATACTTGTGGCACTGCCGCCTAGGTCACATAGGTGTCAAACGCATGAAGAAGCTCCATGCTGATGGACTTTTAGAGTCTCTTGATTATGAATCATTTGACACGTGCGAACCATGCCTCATGGGTAAAATGACCAAGACTCCGTTCTCAGGAACAATGGAGCGAGCAACCAACTTATTGGAAATCATACATACTGATGTGTGCGGTCCAATGAGTGTTGAGGCTCGCGGTGGCTATCGTTATGTTCTCACCCTCACTGATGACTTGAGTAGATATGGGTATATCTACTTAATGAAACACAAGTCTGAAACCTTTGAAAAGTTCAAGGAATTTTAGAGTGAGGTTGAGAATCAACGTGACAGGAAAATCAAGTTCCTACGATCAGATCGTGGAGGAGAATACTTGAGTCACGAGTTTGGCACACACTTAAGAAAATGTGGAATAGTTTCACAACTCACGCCGCCTGGAACACCTCAGCGTAATGGTGTGTCAGAACGTCGTAATCGCACTCTATTAGATATGGTGCGATCTATGATGTCTCTTACCGATTTACCACTATCTTTTTGGGGCTATGCTTTAGAGACTGCCGCATTCACTTTAAATAGGGCTCCGTCGAAATCCGTTGAGACGACACCGTATGAATTATGGTTTGGGAAGAAACCTAAGCTGTCATTTCTAAAAGTTTGGGGATGCGATGCTTATGTCAAGAAACTTCAACCTGAAAAGCTCGAACCCAAATCGGAAAAATGCGTCTTCATAGGATACCCTAAAGAAACTATTGGGTATACCTTCTACCTCAGATCCGAAGGCAAGATCTTTGTTGCCAAGAATGGGTCCTTTCTTGAAAAAGAGTTTCTCTCGAAAGAAGTAAGTGGGAGGAAAGTAGAACTTGATGAAGTATTACCTCTTGAACCGGAAAATGGCGCAACTCAAGAAAATGTTCCTGAGGTGCCTGCACCGACTAGAGAGGAAGTTAATGATAATGATCAAGATACTTCTGATCAAGCTCCTACTGAAATTCGTAGGTCCACAAGGACACGTTCCGCACCAGAGTGGTACAGCAACCCTGTCTTGGAAATCATGTTGTTGGACAACGGTGAACCTTCGAACTATGAAGAAGCGATGGCAGGCCCGGATTTCGACAAATGGCTAGAAGCCATGAAATCCGAGATAGGATCCATGTATGAAAACGAAGTATGGACTTTGACTGACTTGCCCGTTGAGCAGCGAGCCATAGAAAATAAATGGATCTTTAAGAATAAGACAGACGTGGATGGTAATGCGACCATCTATAAAGCTCGGCTTGTCGCTAAGGGTTATCGACAAGTTCAAGGTGTTGACTACGATGAGACTTTCTCACCAGTAGCGAAGCTGAAGTCCGTCCGAATCATGTTAGCAATTGCCGCATTCTATGATTATGAGATATGGCAAATGGACGTCAAAACGGTATTCCTTAATGGTTTCCTTAAGGAAGAATTGTATATGATGCAGCCAGAAGGTTTTGTCGATCCTAAGAATGCTAACAAGGTGTGCAAGCTCCAACGCTCGATTTATGGGCTGGTGCAAGCATCTCGGAGTTGGAACATTCGCTTTGATGAGATGATCAAAGCGTTTGGGTTTACGCAGACTTATGGAGAAGCCTGCGTTTACAAGAAAGTGAGTGGGAGCTCTGTAGCATTTCTCATATTATATGTAGATGACATACTTTTGATGGGAAATGATATAGAACTCTTGGACAGCATTAAGGCCTACTTGAATAAGAGTTTTTCAATGAAGGACCTTGGAGAAGCTGCTTATATATTAGGCATCAAGATCTATAGAGATAGATCAAGACGCCTCATAGGTCTTTCACAAAGCACATACCTTGATAAGATATTGAAGAAGTTCAATATGGATCAGTCTAAGAAGGGGTTCTTGCCTGTGTTGCAAGGTGTGAAATTGAGCTCAGCTCAATGTCCGACCACGGCAGAAGATATAGAAGAGATGAGTGTCATCCCCTATGCCTCAGCCATAGGTTCTATTATGTATGCCATGCTGTGTACCAGACCTGATGTAAACCTTGCCGTAAGTTTGGTAGGAAGGTACCAAAGTAATCCCGGCAAGGAACACTGGACAGCGGTCAAGAATATCCTGAAGTACCTGAAAAGGACTAAGGAAATGTTTCTCGTCTATGGAGGTGACGAAGAGCTCGTCGTAAAGGGTTACGTCGACGCTAGCTTCGACACAGATTTGGATGACTCAAAGTCACAAACCGGATACGTGTATATTTTGAATGGTGGGGCAGTAAGCTGGTGCAGTTGCAAGCAGAGCGTCGTGGCGGGATCTACATGTGAAGCGGAGTACATGGCAGCCTCGGAGGCAGCGCATGAAGCAATTTGGGTGAAGGAGTTCATCACCGACCTAGGAGTCATACCCAATGCGTCGGGGCCAATCAAACTCTTCTGTGACAACACTGGAGCTATTGCACTTGCCAAGGAGCCCAGGTTTCACAAGAAGACCAGGCACATCATGCGTCGCTTCAACTCCATTCGTGAAAATGTTCAAGATGGAGACATAGATATTTGTAAAGTACATACGGACCTGAATGTAGCAGATCCGTTGACTAAACCTCTCCCTAGAGCAAAACATGATCAACACCAGAATTCCATGGGTGTTCGATTCATCACAATGTAACTACATTATTGACTCTAGTGCAAGTGGGAGACTGTTGGAAATATGCCCTAGAGGCAATAATAAAAGCATTATTATTATATTTCCTTTTCATGATAATTGTCTTTATTCATGCTATAATTGTGTTATCCGGAAATCGTAATACATGTGTGAATAAAAGACACCAACATGTCCCTAGTAAGCCTCTAGTTGACTAGCTCGTTGATCAACAGATAGTCATGGTTTCCTGACTATGGACACTGGATGTCATTGATAACGAGATCACATCATTAGGAGAATGATGTGATGGACAAGACCCAATCCTAAACATAGCATAAGATCGTATAGTTCGTTTCCTAGAGTTTTCCAATGTCAAGTATCTTTTCCTTAGACCATGAGATCGTGTAACTCCCGGATACCGTAGGAGTGCTTTGGGTGTGCCAAACGTCACAACGTAACTGGGTGACTATAAAGGTATACTGCGGGTATCTCCGAAAGTGTCTGTTGGGTTGACACGGATCAAGACTGGGATTTGTCACTCCGTATGACGGAGAGGTATCACTGGGCCCACATGATAATGCATCATCATAATGAGCTCAAAGTGACCAAGTGTCTGGTCACGGGATCATGCATTACGGTACAAGTAAAGTGACTTGCCGGTAACGAGATTGAACGAGGTATTGGGATACCGATGATCGAATCTCGGGCAAGTAATATACCGATTGACGAAGGGAATTGTATACGGGGTTGCTTGAATCCTCGACATAGTGGTTCATCCGATGAGATCATCGAGGAGCATGTGGGAGCCAACATGGGTATCCAGATCCCGCTGTTGGTTATTGACCAGAGAGCGATCTCGGTCATGTCTACATGTCTCCCGAACCCGTAGGGTCTACACACTTAAGGTTCGGTGATGCTAGGGTTGTAGGGATATGTATATGCAGTAACCCGAATGTTGTTCGGAGTCTCGGATGAGATCCCGGACGTCACGAGGAGTTCCGGAATGGTCCAGAGGTAAATAATTATATATAGGAAGTGCTATTTCGGTCATCGGGACAAGTTTCGGGGTCACCGGTATTGTACCGGGACCACCGGAAGGGTCCCGGGGGTCCACCGGGTGGGGCCACCTATCCCGGAGGGCCCCATGGGCTGAAGTGGGAAGGGATCCAGCCCAAAGTGGGCTGGGGCGGCACTTCCCCCTAGGGCCCATGCCCCTAGGATGGGGGAAACCCTAAAGGAAGAGTCCTAGGAGGGGAAGGCACCTCCTAGGTGCCTTGGGGAGGAGGGATTCCTCCCTTGGCCGCCGCCCCCCCCCCCCCCTAGGAGATTGCCTCTCCTAGGGCCGGCGCCCCCCTAGGCCCCCTATATATAGTGGGGGGGGAAGGGTGGACCTCTCACCCTTTGCCTTTGGTGCCTCCCTCTCCCTCTCCAACACCTCCTCCTCCTCCATAGTTCTTGGCGAAGCCCTGCCGGAGTACTGCAGCTCCATCACCACCACGCCGTCGTGCTGCTGCTGGAGCCATCTTCCTCAACCTCTCCTTCCCCCTTGCTGGATCAAGAAGAAGGATACGTTACGCTAACCGTACGTGTGTTGAACGCGGAGGTGCCGTCCGTTCGGCGCTAGGATCTCCGGTGATTTGGATCACGTCGAGTACGCCTTCCTCATCCCCGTTCTTTGAACGCTTCCGCGCGTGATCTACAAAGGTATGTAGATGCAATCCGATCACTCCTTGCTAGATGAACTCCTAGATGGATCTTGGTGAAACCGTAGGAAATTTTTTGTTTTCTGCAACGTTCCCCAACACATGTTGTCCCCCTCCTCCAACAATGGTGATAACGATGTTTGGCTAATGAAGATAGAGCTGAAGAGGGAAGAACCCATGGAGATCAACAAGGATGAAAGGATCAAGAAGGCCACGGAGGATCACGCTCCGGCAGCAGAAGACACCCTTCAACTTGATCACAATCTTCTTACCCCAACTGAGATTAAAGCTTTCAAGATGATTGAGTTAGCTCGTATACAGAACAAGTATCTCACACGTGAAAATATTTTGTTGAAGGAGCGTATTGTTGCACTCAAGGGCATTATCCGCAAGCTGGAGGAAAATATATTGTTACGCTCGATGTGTGACTATCCATCATCATCTCCATCTTCTCCACCAACAAAGAAGAACTGAGCATCTGGTATGGGCACTCCCCTTGGCAACTGCCAAGCTTGGGGGAGTGCCCCGGTATTGTATCACCATCACTTCTATCTTTACCATTTTTTTTCTTAGTTCGATCCTTTTGATAATATCTTGATCTAGTAGAATAAAGTTTTAGTATGATCTAGTTGTGAGTTTTGCTTTATGATCCTTCTATGTAATCGAGTCCGTGAGCTATATATAATAAAGATTAGTGTTGAGTCAAGGGCTTGATTATTTTGCCATGATCTTGAGTGAATAAAAGAAAAGAGAAAGAATAAAAAGGAAATAAAAGAGATCATATAGATCTTATGGAGAGTAATGAGCTCACATATAAAAAGTATGATGAATAAAAGTTGTTGAGAGTTGGCAAACATAGTTTTGGTCATCGTTGCAATTAATAGGAAGTAATAAAGAAAGAGAGGTCTTCACATATAAATACACTATCTTGGGCATCTTTTATGATTGTGAGCACTCATTAAAATATGACATGCTAAAGAGTTGACGTTGGACAAGGAAGACAACGTAATGGGTCATGTTTTCTTACATCTGAGATAAATTATATTGTCATGGATCATCCAACATGATTGAGCTTGCCTTTCCCTCTCATGCTAGCCAATTCTTTGCACCAAGTAGAGATACTACTTGTGCTTCCAAATATCCCTAAATCCAGTTTTGCCATGAGAGTCCACCATATCTACCTATGGATTGAGTAAGATCCTTCAAGTAAGTTGTCATCGGTGCAAGCAATAAAAATTGCTCTCTAAATATGTATGACTTATTAGTGTGGGAGAAAACAAGCTTTATACGATTGTGTGATATGGAAGAAATAAAAGCGACGGACTGCATAATAAAGGTCCATATCACAAGTGGCAATATAAACTAACGTTCTTTCGCATTGAGATTTTGTGCATCCAACCATAAAAGCGCATGACAACTTCTTCTTCCCTCTGCGAAGGGCCTATCTTTTACTTTTATCTCCTACCTTATATAAGAGTCTTGGTGTTCCTCACCCTTCCTATTTACATTTTATCTTTTGGCAAGCACAACATGTTGGAAAGATCCTGGTATATATGGCTAATTGGATGTGAGTTTTCATGAACTATTATTTTTGACATTACCCTTGAGGTAAAACGTTGGGAGGCAAAACTATAAGCCCCTATCTTTCTCTGTGTCTGATTAAAACTCCATACCCATAAGTATTGCGTGAGTGTCAGCAATTGTGAAAGACTATATGATAGTTGAGTATGTGAACTTGCTGAAAAGCTCTTATATTGACTATTTCCTATGTTATGATAAATTGCAATTTCTCCAATGACTGAGATTATAGTTTCTTAGTTTTCAGTGAAGTTTATGATTCATACTTGAAATTGTGATTGAATTGTTACTCTAGCATAAGAGATCATATGACAAGAATTATATAAGTTGCTGTTCTAAGAATGATCATGATGCCCTCATGTCCGTATTTTTATTTTTATCGACATCTCTATCTTTAAACATGTGGACATATTTTTTGATTTCGGCTTTCGCTTGAGGACAAGCGAGGTCTAAGCTTGGGGGAGTTGATACGTCCATTTTGCATCATGCTTTTATATCAATATTTATTGCATTATGGGCTGTTATTACACATTATATCACAATACTTATGCCTATTCTCTCTTATTTTACAAGGTTTACATAAAGAGGGAGAATGCCGGCAACTGGGATTCTAGGCTGGAAAAGGAGCAAATATTAGAGACCTATTCTGCATAGCTCCAAAAGTCCTGAAACTTCACAGAAGTCATTTTCAGAATATATAAAAAATACTAAGCGCAAGAAGTTCAACAGGGGGACCACACCCTGCCGACGAGGGTGGGGGCGCGCCCTACCCCCTGGGCAGACCCCCTACCTCGTGGGGCCCCTGGTGGCCCTCTGATGGCCATCTTCTGCTATATGGAGTCTTTCAATGAGGAAAAAATCATAAGCCATCTCCTCGGACGAAACTCCGCTGCCACGAGGCGGAACCTTGGCGGATCCAATCTAGGGCTCCGGCAGAGCTGTTCTGTTGGGGAAACTTCCCTCCGGGAGGGGGAAATCATCACCATCGTCATCACCAACGCTCCTCTCATCGGGAGAGGGAAATCTCCATCAACATCTTCACCAGCACCATCTCCTCTCAAAACGCTAGTTCATCTCTTGTATCCAATTCTTGTCTCCAAGTCCGCGATTGGTACTAGTAGGTTGCTAGTAGTGTTAATTACTCCTTGTAGTTGATGCTAGTTGGTTTATTTGGTGGAAGATCATATGTTCAGATCCTATATGCATATTAATGCCCCTCTGATTATGAACATGATTATGCTTTGTGAGTAGTTACGTTTGTTCATGAGGACATGGGAGAAGTCTTCCTTTAGTAGTCATGTGAATTTGGTATTCGTTCGATATTTTGATAAGATATATGTTGTCTCTCCTCTAGTGGTGTTATGTGAACGTCGACTACATAACACTTCACCATTATTTGGGCCTAGAGGAAGGCATTGAGAAGTAATAAGTAGATGATGGTTTGCTAGAGTGACAGAAGCTTAAACCCTAGTTTATGCGTTGCTTCGTAAGGGGCTGATTTGGATCCATATGTTTCATGCTATTGTTAGGTTTACCTTAATACTTTTGTTGTAGTTGCGGATGCTTGCAATAGAGGTTAGTCATAAGTGGGATACTTGTCCAAGTAAGGACAGTACCCAAGCACCGGTCCACCCACATACCAAATTATCAAAGTACCGAGCGCGAATCATATGAACGTGATGAAAACTAGCTTGACGATATTCCCATGTGTCCTCGGGAGCGCTTTTTTCTATATAAGAGTTTGTCCAGGCTTGTCCTTTGCTACAAAAAGGATTGGGCCACCTTGCTGCACTTTATTTACTTTTGTTACTTGTTGCTCATTACAAATTATCCTATCACAAAACTATATGTTACCACTTATTTCAGTACTTACAGAGAATACCTTGCTGGAAACCACTTATCATTTCCTTCTGCTCCTCGTTGGGTTCGACACCCTTACTTATCGAAAGGACTATGATAGATCCCCTATACTTGTAGGTCGTCACCTACTTCCACTGTCCTCGCCTCAATGCTCAGGTGGATGACAGGTGGGACTCCTTTTCTTGCGGGCCCAGCTTTGCAATGTGCATCCGTGTGCATCGGGTTACTGAGGAGACGAGGCGAGCCCTCGGAAATATATGGCCACACTTCCCATTTCTCCTCCCTCCCCTCCTCCTCCCTCTACTCCTCCACGCACTGGTGCAGGGGCGTCCTATACAAATGGTTTTTACCCCTTTTCTGCAATAGATTTTTAAAACATCGCCTTGCGTGTGTGCGATAGGGGGGTACATCCCACATGTTGGGGATATAACCCCATGGTATGACCCACCCATTCAGGGCTAGGTTATCTAGTGGTGACTTGAGGAACAGGTTCGTTATATGGGCCTCGATGACCATGAAGCTCAGGGCCCCAATGGCGACTCGTGGAGCGGCCCGGCTCATGGCCCAATGCTTGGGACACCGGCTTGGCAAGGAGATAAAGGAAACTCCCTTACTTGGGATGTAAGATAAGTAGAAAACAAACTAGGGCACGGGTTGTATTGCGACCCGAACTCTAATGTAAGTCCAGGGCCTTGACATGTATAAAGTGGGGGCCCTGAGGTAGAAAGACTAAGTTACAAGCTCTCGAGTACTAACTTTCATTTTTATTGGCTTGGCATCTTTTTCACTGACATAGAATTTTTTATGAGTTTTTGTGCAGTAGACCAAATCAAGCAAAGAAAAAGTACATCATGGCATTTTTTCTTTTGGTCCTTGGCAAAAAAACTCCCAAACATGGTTTTTTCCAGTGAAACATCTACACGGTGGAATTCATACTATTTGTAAATTTATAAATTAGCATGGCAGTTTTTGCAAAGTTTTTATATCATGGCAATTATACATTTTATGTGTACTTTGTTATTTATAAGGAAAATATGATATTGTTTCATGGCATTTAAAAAAAGTAATCTGCGCCTTATGGGCTATTGATGGTTTGCCCTGGCCTTTCCAGACCAGGCTTCCCCCTCGCGATCGAACGACAGTTTTTCGGATCCTTTTTTAGAGAAAAGCAGTACTAGAGTCTCCTACTCTGCCATCTTCACTAATATAATATGGTATTTGGTTTTGACCTAAGCTTTACCTTGCCAAATATTTGGCTATCAGAAATTTGGGTTGGAGCTCTATTAGCCAATGATTTGACAAGTATTGACAAGAGAATTAAACTAGAATACAAAATAGCATTGACATGATAATAATTTTGTCTATGATTCAATCAAATCCCCATAATTATATTCGCCATAGGTTTCATAATTGTGCTTATGGGATCCGTGGGCAGTAAGACCACTTATTTTGCTACTGTTAGCACTTTGTGTTGGCTCTTTTGTGTTTATGTCTCTTATTACTTCTTTGTATCCCCCTATCCCGCGAGGAAAAGTGTTTGGCCCAATCCAAAAGGAGGTCCACAAAAGTCTGATGCAACATCATTTCAGGTTAATGATGTTGTATTGAACAAAACGACTATTTATAATCCTTTACATATCATGTACGTGTATACCAATTTGCAAATTTGTTCCGCATTATGGTTGATGTTGCAGTGATAGGACAACAAGAAGTTGGGGCAAGTAGAGCATATGTGTCCCAATATGGGTGGCATTTAGCAACAGGCTTTCTATGAGCAACTCCAGTAGAATTATCTCGTGTCCCCTCCATAATAATTGTTAACGTGAAGGCTAGAGGGGTAAATTTTGACTCTAGCAGATTCTCCATACCTCCCTCTGCATCCATAACTTTTGAGGGAAGCTTAAAAAAGGCGCAACCCTGTATATTTGGAGGTTGTGGTGGTATAATATAGTGCAGATCAAATCCAACTGTTGTGGCATCACTGAACTTCAGATCCTTCTTCCTCCGCAGTCTACTCATGTTTAATTTTAATTGTCTTGCAACTCATACCAGCCTCACATGCACCGAAACCAACTAAAAAGCCACATGAAACCTACACACTAAGGCCAACTCCAATGCAGGATCCCAGATGGTCTGGCCGCGTCCGTTTCGGGGTAAATGGACATAAGTCGTGGCCCAACGAGCAAGAGTAAACGGACAAGCGTATGTTTTTTGTTCACCTCCAACCCATTCCCGGCTCAAACTTGGGCCGCATTTGCATTCAAACGGATAGCGCGCTAATGGGTGGGACGCGTGCCCTTGTCCTTCCATGGTCCACCCTTCCGGGACACAAACACTCCTTTTTCTCTTCCTCTACCCCATCCCCCCGCTCCCCTGCAATAGTTGTCGCCACCCATATTCCCGGCTACCTCCTCCCTATCTAGCTCGGTCACCCAAAGCATGACCACTAGATTTGTGCCTCTCGCCCCCTCGCAGGCGCACAACTCGTAGGTCTGCGGCCGCTGCCACTGGATTTGGTGCATCCGGCTGCCGGCGATTGTGCCTTGGTCGGATACTGGACCGCACAGCCACGGCAATGCCTCCCCGCCGCATACATGTATTGACTTTGGCTCTAGCCGCTCGGATGTATCCCATTGGCGGTTCGCCAATAATGACATGCCCGACCGTCGCCCGAGCTCGATGCTGGCCCAACGTCTCATCGACTCACCTTTGCCGGTCATAAAGTGCAATGACTTCCCACGGCAGGTCGTGTGCCGCGTTTCTACCACGCCGGAACATCCCAGATGGATGTTCCTCAAGTGCAAAAGAGATGGGGTATGTGTTTCATTTGATTCGGTTGTGCTCCTGGATTCGGCACATTTTCGGTACCTCATTGCTTGCTCAAATTTGTGTGTAGGATGGATGCAAGTTTCGGTATTAGAAAAAAGATTACATTGATCAATTGATAGCATGAATTTTGATAAATGCTCATGCACACGTTGCTAGAATAGAGACTAGAGATGAGACTAGATGCGAAGCAACGTCAAATTCTTTGGAATCAAAGAAGAAAGAAGTGTGCAAGCTCGAGAAGCCAATAGAGAGAATCAACAATGAAGACATAGCGAAGATATTAATCCAACTAGTGAGAGCAGTTATGAAAATTGGATATCTTTTAAAGTGTCTAATTATGATTCTTATTTTCTTTGGTCTTACTTTCATAGCAAATAATTGATAAATTATGTACTTCTATATATCAAAATGTCGTTGAATGAAATAAAAGAAATGTGTTTCGGTGACCAAATAAATGTATACACAAGGGCTCCAGCCGGTCGTGGCAGACGATATGCGTCCGCGCATTGGGTGCACGGCTAGCGCATCCAGGAAATGACCGAACGCCGCCCCATTGCCCTACCCAAACGGACAAAATCCGGATAAAATGGACGCCCGTTTGGGGCCATGTGTTGGAGTTGGCCTGATGGAGGCCGTTGCGTGTCCGGCTCGCCTGTCACCCTTTCCCCACTCTTCTCCCCAGCTTTCTGCCACACACCCTTCTTTCTCACTGCCCACCATCGGTGGCTATAAAAGACCTGCGACGACACATCTCAAAGCAAAGCCACGACCTCACAGATCTAGTGTCGCCATAGCGATTCCCCTTCTCCTCCCTCGATCTAGCGCTGCAGTAGCCCCTCCCCGCCTCGGACGATGACGCCATGCCGCGCCATTGACTGGTTGACGCTCCTCACCGAATAGAATGCAGCCTCCCATGTTGTGCAGGGTAGCAACTTTTTTGTGAGATGTGCAAATTACGACTGTTTGTACGTTATACATGATTAATATGTACACATATTACATACTCAAGTAATCATTTTTTACACATTATACTTTTTTGAAAATAAAAGTTAGACCATTGTCTACCTTATGCATTTCAAAATAGGTTATAGCCTCGATAACCAAATGTCAATTACGTGAAGTGTGTGTGGGTGCT
>NC_041382.1:681095975-681097612 GCF_002162155.2 Triticum dicoccoides
GAGAGTAAAAAATTTAAGTTCAGATTCAATATGCTGCGCCCACACTTGCAATGAAGCCATGTCGTCATGAAATCTTGCTCGGTGGCTCCACAATCTCAAAATTTGTTGCTCACATGTATAACAAGCTTAACAAGTTAAACAAGCTGGCTCACGAGTTACTCGAGTCCAGCCAAGTTTGGTTCTGAGCTTGCCATATTAGCGAGTCGAGTTGAGCTAACTCATTATCTAAACGAGCTCTAGCGAGTCGCTGGCCCAACTTGTTCTGAATTCCACCTCTACATCTATGTTTGTACGGCGATCGGGGTTTTGGATGACAACATGGCAACTCTCCTTGGAGATTCATGCCTACATATCAGACGGCAGGCGCCGCGTTCGCTCTGAGTTGCTATAGAGCTAACGTCAATTCTATAGCATTTAGGTAGGTATGTTTTTTGGAAGCTTGAATACAAACTTTCGTTGTTGTTTGTTATAGCTTCGACCGTGGATGTAACGTTTCCATTGCTTGAGACTGGCTTATTCCCATTTACGTGATTCTCAACATAAGATTAGCTTGCATTTGTTTAAAAGAAATAAAATATAAACTGATGGCTTCTCGGCATAGGATTAGCTTGCGTGTGTTTATTTACAAGAAAAAAATGATGGCCAACTCTTGGGAACAAATCAAATGGTTTTTTAGAGGAAAAGGGCACACAGCCCCTGCTACATTGCTCAGAATGGAGCACAAAAATGTTCTACACAGATAGCACGCGGAAGTCAGCAGCTCATTGCTTCAGCCAAAAGCACCAAAAGGCGCAAAAAGAAAAACACACACACTAGTCAAGACCAAGTAAATTTAAAAGGCAACAAACGTGTTTAAGATGGCTCTCCTAGCCTGATAGTTACATTCAGCACCCATGCTATGGAAAAAGATGGCAACTTTTATCATCACCTAAAAGGACTTGGCAGTTCGATCCAACTTATGAATGAACTTCAGACGGCGCCTTCCCACTTCAGCCAGGATCTGGCCACATCAGAAGAGGGGTGCTTCTTGCCAAAAGCTCCAGTTCTTTTGAACACCACTCCACCATGTCCTTGACATGGCCTAAGTCCTAAGGCTAGACAACTCCATGTAGACAAACTCAGTGCAGTTTTCTGCCATACAGCCTACATCCCAGGCCAAGAAACAAAATTGAAAACCATGTTCATTTCGGGTCTTCCAAATATCCCACAGACCAGCTGCATGAACGATATTAACCGCAGAAAATTTGTCTCCTCGACACCAACAGGAAGAAAAGGACATCATATTAATGTCCCTCCATATCCAATTAGCCTAGATACAACTTTCCAGAATTCCACAGCAACGACAAAACCAAAAAATTAAATGATAGCAAGACTCCAGCTCAGAGCAGAAGACACAAGTTGCATCAGGTATAGCCTGCCTTTTGCCTAGGTTATCTCTAGTAAGCAACTTATTATTAGCTAGGAGCCAAAGAAAATTTTGAATCCTAGGAGGGATCTTTACAGACCAAACGGCAGGGGTACTAACTGGCAACACTCCCCTAAAATTAACAAACTTGTAAAAGGAATTGACTATGTACACTCCTTTGGAATTCATATTCCAGACCAAGGAGTCAGTGGCGGAGCTAGCCGAAAAACTC
>NC_041382.1:681097788-681098586 GCF_002162155.2 Triticum dicoccoides
AACATAGCTCCGCCACTACAAGGAGTCATCAACATCAGTGTACAGGATAGATTTAGCAATCTCCAGCAACTCATGCCACATGTTCATAAGCTCCTGGTTAAAGCATCTTCTAAATGTAATCTTGAGATTGCAACTATCCCAAACTCTCTCAACAGTAATATTATGCTCATTGGCTATGTTATATAGATCCCAATATTGGGTAGCTAGGGTAGCATTGCCAAACCAATGATCCTCCCAGAATCTAGCTCTCTTGCCATTCCCTATGTGCCAAGAAAAGCCAACCTTAGCAGCTTGAGCTGCCCAGACCACTCCTTTCGAGAAAGGTGAAGCCCCAGTAGCAGAGCAAGCAAAGATGTTATTACTCTCGAGGTCATACTTAAAATCTATGATGTTCTTCCATGTTTTTTCCTCAAAGTTATAATACCTACTTATCCAAGAGGCTAACAGGCACAGATTCATATCCCCAATATCAGTAATACCAAACCCCCCAAACTCCTTTCTCATATTGAGAGAACCCCAAGTAGTCAGATGGTATTTGTGATGGCCCTTATAGTCATCCCAGAAGCAGTGAGCTAGTTGGGAATTAATAAGCTTAATAGCCCATTTAGGGAATTTAATATACCCCATAAGGTAGGTTGGAATACTAGCTAAACAGGGTTGAACTAAAATCAGCCTTTTGCCAAAAGAGAGTAGTATCCCTTTCCACCCTACCCCCCCCCCCTCTTAAATAAACTTGTCAACCATAGCTTGAAGGTCCTCTTTTCTAAGCTTGCTATATTCCAGACCAAGGAGTCAGTG
>NC_041382.1:681098687-681099387 GCF_002162155.2 Triticum dicoccoides
TTCAAGGAGTCATGAACATCAGTGTATAGGATAGATTTAGCAATCTCCAGGAGCTCATGCCACATGTTCATAAGCTCCTGGTTAAAGCATCTTCTAAATGTAATCTTGAGATTGCAACCATCCCAAACTCTATCAACAGTAATAGTATGCTCATTGGCTATGTTATATAGATTCCAATATTGGGTAGCTAGGGTAGCATTGCCAAATCCTCCCAGAATCTAGCTCTCTTGCCATTTCCTATGTGCCAAGAAAAGCCAACCTTAGCAGCTTGAGCTGCCCAGACCACTCCTTTCTAGAAAGGTGAAGCCCCAATAGCAGAGCAAGCAAAGATGTTATTACTCTCGAGGTCATACTTAAAATCTATGATGTTCTTCCAAGTTTTTTCCTCAAAGTTATAATACCTACTTATCCAAGAGGCTAACAGGCACAGGTTCATATCCCCAATATCAGTAATACCAAACCCCCAAACTCCTTTCTCATATTGAGAGAACCCCAGGTAGTCAGATGGTATTTGTGATGGCCCTTATAGTCATCCCGGAAGCAGTGAGCTAGTTGGGTATTAATAAACTTAATAGCCCATTTAGGGAATTTAATATACCCCATAAGGTAGGTTGGAATAATAGCTAAACAGGGTTGAACTAAATCAGCCTTTTGCCAAAAGAGAGTAGTCTCCCTTTCCACCCTGCCCCCCCCCCCTCTT
>NC_041382.1:681099489-681100194 GCF_002162155.2 Triticum dicoccoides
TTCAAGGAGTCATCAACATCAGTGTACAGGATAGATTTAGCAATCTCCAGGAGCTCATGCCACATGTTCATAATGTCCTAGTTAAAGCATCTTCTAAATGTAATCTTGAGATTGCAACCATCCCAAACTCTATCAATAGTAATATTATGCTCATTGGCTATGTTATATAGATCCCAATATTGGGTAGCTAGGGTAGCATTGCCAAACCAATGATCCTCCCAGAAACTAGCTCTTTTGCCATTCCCTATGTGCCAAGAAAAGCCAACCTTAGCAGCTTGAGCTGCCTAGACCACTCCTTTCCAGAAAGGTGAAGCCCCAGTAGCAGAGCAAGCAAAGATGTTATTACTCTCGAGGTCATACTTAAAATCTACGATGTTCTTCCAAGTTTTTTCCTCAAAGTTATAATACCTACTTATCCAAGAGGCTAACAGGCACAGGTTCATATCCCCAATATCAGTAATACCAAACCCCCCAAACTCCATTCTCATATTGAGAGAACCCCAGGTAGTCAGATGGTATTTGTGATGGCCCTTATAGTCATCCCGGAAGCAGTGAGCTAGTTGGAAATTAATAAGCTTAATGGCCCATTTAGGGAATTTAATATACCCCATAAGGTAGGTTGGAATACTAGCTAAACAGAGTTGAACTAAAATCAGCCTTTTGTCAAAAGAGAGTAGTCGCCCTTTCCACCCTGCCCCCCCCCCC
>NC_041382.1:681100424-681152273 GCF_002162155.2 Triticum dicoccoides
AAGGTCCTCTTTTCTAAGCTTGCTATAGTGAAGGGGAGCACCCCAAAATTTAATAGGGGAAAAGCTAATTTTGCACCCTAAAGACCAGGCAAAAAAAATAGCTTCATCCCTATCAATATTAATAGGCACAAGGTCACACTTGTGAAAATTAATCCTCATGCCAGAAATGTGTTCAAAACAAGATAAAATCCATTTTAAATTTCTGGCATGATCTAGATTCTTATGTAAAAACAGAAGACTGTCATGAGCATATTGCATGCTAATTACTGCGTTATACTCTATTTTGATAGCTTGATCTCTTGGGAACGGTTTCCAGACTTTTCAGGGCTTTGATAACTGGCATGCACGATATATTTTTTTAACATCAGTACAAGCACAAGCGCTCATATACACGCGCATACACTCACCTTTATGAGCACCTCTGAAAGACTGAGCAGGCATATCATGTTGAGATTCACGAAGTCATCGTAGGCGCCTCGTCGTTAACAGTAACGTCTCCTCCCACTGAATGCGCATCGCCGGAAATCCTAAAATAAATCCAGGAATAAATGCGAACACCAGGATTTGAACCTTGGTAGGCTAGGGATACCACGGTCCCTCTAATCATTCAACCACAGGTTGGTTCGCGGCATGCACGATATATATCGTCCGTGGTTCATTTAGTTTGCGTGTAGATACATTTACACGTTCCAAATCTCAAGCGTTGATTGTGATTGAGACGATACGTACGGCTCGTCATAAGCTGATCCTTTCCTTGGAGCTGTCTGTTGTAGCTAGGTCGTGCAAGGGTACCGGCCGCCGGCCTAGACAAATCTATACACAGATCGATCCATCCATCCGTAACGGAGATCGATGGCCAATGCGCGCGTACGCCGCGCCGGCGGCGAAATCGCGGACGACATCCTCCACGACGTCTTTGAGCGCCTGCCGGGCTACCAGGACCTCCTCCGCTGCGCAGCCACGTGCAAGCGATGGCGCCGCCTCGTCACCGACCGCGCCTTCCTCCGACGCATCGGCCTCTGGCCGCAGACGGCGCGCCACCCGTCCACCCTCGCCGGGATCTTCTACCAGATCACGTGCCCCGTCGGCAAGCCCCGTCAGAAACACGGCCAGCCTCCGGAATTCTTGAACCTTCAGCTCGGGGGAGCGCATGCTACCTTCAGCTCGTTCGTCCATGGTGCGCATCTCACCTTTGGATCATTGGTCGACAACGACGACGGTCTCTTCGCCTACGCAAGGTCACTCGCATCGCGCCGTGGTCTTCTCCCCGTGAGCATCCTGCTGCCTACCATGTTCCACGACATGCACGGTACAGGCGCCCGTGATAAGATCCAGCTGGTGGTATGCCGTCCTGTGGTCGACAAGCAGCGCAGTCTTCTTCCATTGCTTTCCTTCGACCTAAGTGGATCTTTGGACTGGCACCTCACCGGCTGCGCACTCCTCACCGACGAGGACCGTGGTGTCATTGATTCTTTGGATCAACCACGACAACGGTCGTCGTTTCAAGTGCTCTTGACCTACACCGGCGACAATGGGATCATATATGTCTACATGTACTCCTCTGCCACGGATACTTGGAGCACGCCCACCAAGTTTTGCCAGGCTTCACAACTCATCAGGTGTGGACCATTCGCCGGCGTTGTCACCCATAACACCGTGCACTGGTTGTACAAGGACAGGACTAGTTTCTACACGCTCAATGTAAACGCTATCACCACGGATGTCTCTCTGACCAAGATCCTGATCCACGTCGAAGCTTGTCGACAGTGGGGGCGGGTGTTGTTTCCGTGTGTCTCCGGGGAAGGAAAGCTTTCGTTCGTGAGTATGCGAGACCATGGCATATTAGTGCTCTGGACCAAGCAAGAACAAGATGACGGCGGCTATGGCCGTGAGGCTAGCTTAGGAGGGTGGTTGGGCTCCGACCTGATAAATCTAGGAAGCAAAGACGAAATAAACAATGTCTTCTACGCAGAGAGGAGAGGTGCCATGCTCATCGAGCGGTGCGGTGGTTCTTTTTTCACCGTTGATCTCAAGAGCAAGGAGAAGGCGTCCATTGATATCAAGGGCGAGGACATGGAGCCTCACAAGGGGTATTATAGGTTTCCAATGTATCATTGCAGTAGTACTTGGTGTAATGGAGTCTACGGTAGGTTCGATTTCATCACGCCAGTATTGTACGAGATGGATTGGATGATTGACCGTGGCATGTTGTCCGCCACTGATCAGAGGCTAGATGAAGACGGTTTAATTCAATAATTTGTACTCAACATGTACCTAGGGTTTAGTATTTTGTAGCTAGCTAGGATGGGTCCGTTGTTGATCCGGTATTTGTCTTGATGGATCACCGGGGTTCTGGATACTAAACGATGCATGGCAGACATTTCATTCAGGGTAGGTGTGATGATTCCATTTGTATTCACTCCCACTCCGACTATCCTATTTGGCTCAGTATGTAACTGAATTTTGTTTGTTCCTAAAATAACTGAAAATGTTTACCATGAAACCCCGTGCTACAATGTAAAAAAAATCAAGTTGACGCAACAATGTCAACTCAAAGCAGAATATCGTGAACGAAGATCACTTCATTTGTGTCCTTTTTGTGATGCAACACACGTCCATGGGAGCCAAATTGAGCATCGAGCGGCACATATACGGTTTTCCTGCGTTCAAAGTGTTGCTCATGGAAAAAAAGTGTTGCGGTGTTGCTTAATAGACAGATCACACCATTGCCACTCCATCAGACTTTCATCTCTCCCAGCTACGGGGAGATAAACAGCCGATCCGAAAATAACGCTGGCCCCTGCGTCGCTCTTCCTGGGCGACACGGGCGGCGCCACCGTACCCCAGCCTAACTTTCCTTCTCCTCCCGTCTATCCATCCCGCCGTCGCCGGAGGACGCCGCCGGCGAAGCTAGTGCGGCTGATGGTGGTGGCGGGGACTCTTCTTGTGGTTCTTCTTCTCGATGTCACGAGGACCCTGCAAAGAGATCGAATCAATCAAGCCAGATTCACTCGTTCGTATGTCTACTCGGACGTGCATGTGTTGTTAGGCTGCAAATCAATCAAGTTGTCTGTGTGGTTGGTTGAGGCTAGCTTTGCACATATCGTGTGAGTTCTCATCAACGGCAGCGGCTTTGGGCGGGGCTCCATGGATTAGGAGCTGTCTAGCCGTTGGTTGTCTGTCAGCTGCTTGTCTGCAGAGGATGGGCGGGCCTCTCTGTGCCGCTCTTACGCCTTTCTATCCGGTCAGACTCCATGCTTCTCTGGATGCAGATTGGGTGGATCGGGCTCCGTCTCATGCTGGGATGCGGAGGCCGTCGCTGGTGTGGCTGATCTAACATGTTGTTGCCTGTTGGGCCCCACTGACGGCTGGATCATCTCATCCAGGCGGAGGCCTCGCTGTTGATTACAGTGACCACCGAAAGGTCTTCATGAGGGTTTCTCCCTCTAGATCCGGTGGTTGACTTAGGCGAAGTGATTCAAACTATGGACAATGGTTTGACGCAGAGGGATGGTGGTGTAGCAGCGGCGATCACATATCGCAACTTCGCAAGCAGCTGCTGGGATCGTGGAAAAGTGGTGGTGACAACACGTGAGTCACTTGATGGTGGTGCTACTCGAGCACCGAATCTCGAGCTCCGGGGTGAAAGCCTAGGTGACCAGGGTTGGTTATGCCTGGCAATGCCGATGTTTTTACGTCGTTACCTTGTTGAAGGCATTGTTCGGATATGCTCAGATTGATTCTTCAGGGTGAAAACCTAAATCCTGACCTTGAGTGGTTGGATTCGGTGACGGCGGTGATTGATCGCCGCTCCCTTTCTCAAGGCTTTGTTGTTGAAGAACCTCGTCATTCATGTGGTGTCATGAGATGGTTGGTGCGGATATGATCATTAATGTACTTTGCTGGTTGGATCTGATCATTTTGTAATTTTTTTCCTCGCTTACGCATAGCTTTGATCTTATATGGCTTTGCTATTTGCTGGCAGTTTTTGCGTGCATGCGTTAATGTTGACTGTGTGCATTCTAGTTATGCAGAGGCCGGATGTGTTCATTGTGTTTGTATCCTCTTGATGCTCCATTTTGAGCCAATAGAATTCGCCCTTTGTCGAAAAAAAATCTCTCCCAGCTAAAAAAAATCCTCTGGACTCTACAGGCTTGTGTGCTTCCCGCCTCCGCCTCCTTCCCCTGTTCCTTCTTATGTTGCTTGCTAAGTAAGTTAACCGGATGTAGTTCTAGGCTTATTATGTTGATGAACTATTATCCAAAAGTTTTCTTGTTTATGGACTACTCCTAAGGGAAATAACTAGAGCAGCGCAACGCATCAGTTGGGTGATAATCTAAAAAAATCGACCACCTCAGCAGCCATCGGAGGGAGCCTTGAATAGCCGTCTTATCTCTCCCAAGACTTTCCAACAAGGCTAGTGTTGCGCTTGGCCCTAGGAGCCTTGTTGCAATCTTTCCCCAAACCGTCTTTTCCCTTTGAAACAAGACTCAGGTTCCGCTCGGCCCTCTACAACAGGAGCCCTGTTGCAATCTCCCATGAATCATTTTTGGCTTGATCGTGTCCGACTGTACATCACCATTGCAACAAGACTCTTGTTGCAAACATTCGTTGCAACAGGACCCTTGTTGCCAAAGCATCTTTGCTTGTGTCTGTCGCCATTGTAGCAAGACCCTTGTTGCAAACTTTCATTGCAAAAACACCCTGGTTGCAAAAGCATCTTCGACCATGTTTGTTACCATTGCAATAAGACCCTTGTTGGAAAACTTCATTGCAACGGGATGTTTGTTGCAAAAGCATCTCCGGATCGTGATTATGTATGTTGCCATTGCAGTGGCGTTGCCTAGTTTGCAGCTGCGATGGATGGAAGGCACATCCGCCTTCCAGTACCTTGCCTAGAACAGGAGCACATCTTCTCGCATTTTTTCTGGCGGAGCAGCAACAAAAGTGGTTGCTGGGCCATGGCGAAGAGGCACACACGTGAGGCACCGGCTAGAAAAGGCACACAAACACATGAAGTGGGAGATGGTTGTTAGGCCATGGTGGAGCCAAGGAGGCGATTGCTCCTGTATACGTGTGGGGGTTGGTGGGGAGATGACGATGTGAAGGGGGTGGATAAGGTTGCAAATTGGGACGCATGGGTGGTTGCCGCAGGGATGAGTGATGTCTACTACACAACCTTCTTCTTGTAGACGTTGTTGGGCCTCCAAGTGCAAAGGTTTTTAGGACAGTAGCAAATTTCCCTCAAGTGGATGACCTAAGGTTTATCAATCCATGGGAGGCGTAGGATGAAGATGGTCTCTCTCAAACAACCCTGCAACCAAATAGCAAAGAGTCTCTTGTGTCCCCAACACACTCAATACAATGGTAAATTGTATAGGTGCACTAGTTCGGCGAAGAGATGGTGCTACAAGTGCAATATGGATGGTAGATATAAGTTTTGTAATCTTAAAATATAAAAACAGCAAGGTAACAAGTGGTAAAAGTGAGCGTAAACAGTATTGCAATGCTAAGAAACAAGGCCTAGGGTTCATACTTTCACTAGTGCAAGTTCTCTCAACAATAATAACATAATTGGATCACATAACTATCCCTCAAAATGCAACAAAGAGTCACTTCAAAGTCACTAATACCAGAGAACAAACGAAGAGATTATTTTAGGGTATGAAACCACCTCAAAGTTATCCTTTCCGATCGATCTATTCAAGAGTCCGTAGTAAAATAACATGAAGTTATTCTTTTCGTTCAATCTATCATAGAGTTCGTACTAGAATAACACCTTAAGACACAAATCAACCAAAACCCTAATGTCACCTAGATACTCCAATGTCACCTCAAGTATCCGTGGGTATGATTATACGATATGCATCACACAATCTCAGATTCATCTATTCAACCAGCACAAAGAACTTCAAAAAGTTCCCCAAAGTTTCTACCGGAGAGTCAAGACAAAAACGTGTGCCAACCCCTATGCATAAGTTCACGAGGTCACGGAACTCACAAGTTGATCACCAAAACATACATCAAGTGGATCACGTGATATCCCATTGTCACCACAGATAAGCACATGCAAGACATACATCAAGTGTTCTCAAATCCTTAAAGACTCAATCTGATAAGATAACTTCAAAGGGAAAACTCAATTCATTACAAGAGAGTAGAGGGGGAGAAACATCATAAGATCCAACTATAATAGCAAAGCTCGCGATACATCAAGATCGTGTCGAATCAAGAACACGAGGGAGAGAGATCAAACACATAGCTACTGGTACATACCCTCAGCCCCGAGGGTGAACTACTCCCTCCTCGTCATGGAGAGCGCCGGGATGATGACGATGGCCACCGGTGAGGGATCCCCCCTCCGGCAGGGTGCCGAAACGGGTCTAGATTGGTCTTTGGTGGCTACGGAGGCTTCTGGCGGCGGAACTCCTGATCTATTGTGCTCCTCGATGTTTTTAGGGTATATGGACATATATATAGGCGAAAGAAGTCGGTCAGGGGAGCCACGAGGGTGGGAGGCGCGCCCAGGGGGCAGGTGCGCCTCCCTGCCTCGTGGCCACCTCGAAACTTCCCTGACATCTACTCCAAGTCTCCTGGATTGCTTCCGTTCCAAAAATAACTCTCCGAAAGGTTTCATTCTGTTTGGACTCCGTTTGATATTCATTTTTTTCGAAACACTAAAATAGGCAAGAAAACAGCAATTTGGGTTGGGCCTCCAGTTAATAGGTTAGTCCCAAAAATAATACAAAAGTGTATAATAAAGCCCATAGACATCCAAAACAGATAATATAATAGCATATGGAACAATCAAAAATTATAGATACGTTGGAGACGTATCAGCATCCCCAAGCTTTATTCCTGCTCGTCCTCGAGTAGGTAAATGATAAAAACAGAACTTTTGATGTGGAATGCTACCTAACATATTTATCCATGTAATTCTCTTTATTGTGGCAAGAATATTCAGATCCATAAGATTCAAGACAAAAGTTTAATATTGACATAAAAATAATAATACTTCAAGCATACTAACAAAGTAATCATGTCTTCTCAAAATAACATGGCTAAAGAAAGCTATCCCTACAAAATCATATAGGCTGGCTATGCTCTGTCTTCATCACACAAAATATTTAAATCATGCACAACCCCGATGACAAGCCAAGCAATTGTTTCATACTTTTGATGTTCTCAAACTTTTTCAATCTTCCACTACTAGAGAAAACCTTACTAGTGGCGCTAGTTTTTTACATAGCAGTAGCGCGTTGACCCGCGCTATTGCTAGGGCGCTACAGCTATTATTTAGCGGTAGTGAAAGTGCGTTATATCGACTAGAGGGGGGTGAATAGGCGATTTTTATGAAAGTCTTCAAAACGTGGAAGTTATGAAGACAAACCGTAGAGATATGCCTATCACTATGCAGCGGAAGTTAGATTACAGTAGGCAAGCCATGGTCAAGTATTCAATAGAGTGAAAGCACAATGAGAAGTAGCTGCAGTGTAATAAGGATCAGGTAGGAAGAAGTTATGAAGCCAAACAAATCATACAGTTACGTTGTGAAGACAAAAGATAGAGCAAGCATGCAATGGCTTCACAATGAGTAACAGTAAGTAAAAGGAAGTGAAGATAAAACCAGTGACTCGTTGAAGACAATGATTTGTTGGACCAGTTCCAGTTGCTGTGACAACTGTACATCTGGTTGGAGCGGCTAGGTATTTAAACCAAAGGACACACAGTCCCGGACACCCAGTCCTGAACACGCAGCTCAGGACACCCAGTCCTCACCGTATTCTCCTTGAGCTAAGGTCACACAGACCTCGCCCAATCACTCTGGTAAGTCTTCAAGGTAGACTCCCAAACCTTCACAGACTTCACTCACCGGCAATCCACAATTTCTCTTGGATGCTCAGAACGCGACGCCTAACCGTCTGGAGGATGCACAGTCCTCAAGTGTAATAAGTCTTCAGATCACTCAGACAAGAAGACTCAAGTGATGCCCAATTTACTCTGGCTCTGGGTGGTTAGGGCTTTTCTCCTCGCTAGGAATTTTCTCTCAAAGGCTTCGAGGTGGGTTGCTCTCAAACGACAAAAGCCGTGCACTGAAATCTGAGCAGCCAACCGTTTATGGTTGTAGGGGGTGGACTATTTATAGCCACTAGGCAACCCAACCTGATTTGTCTGAAATGACCCTGGGTCACTAAGAAACTGACACGTGTTCCAACGATCAGATTTCGAACTCACACGGCAACTTTACTTGGGCTACAAGTAATGCTGACTTGTCCAACTCTGGACAAGATTTGCTCTCATAGTCTTCGCTCGAAGACATAGGATTTGAATTAGGCATCACTTCAGTCATTCTGACTGGTTCTCTTGGACCCCACTTAACAGTACGGTGGTTCCTATGACTCAACACAAATGAAAAAGAACTACGAAAGATCTAAGTCTTTGAGTTCCATTGGCTTCACGTGGTGTCTTCTCTTGTCATAGTCTTCAATGTGAATATCTTCATATACCACCATTGTCTTCAATGTCTTCGTACATTTTTAGGGGTCATCTCTGGTAGTAAAACCGAATCAATGAGGGACTTCTACCGGTGTTATCCTGCAATTCTCACAAACACATTAGTCCCTCAACTAGGTTTGTCGTCAATACTCCAAAACCAACTAGGGGTGGCACTAGATGCACTTACAATCTCCCCCTTTTTGGTGATTGATGACAAACTAGTTGAAGTTTTCAATGGGGAATATAATTTGTGAAATTGTAAAGGAATTGTCTTCATAAGCTGCAAGGGCTCCCCCTGAAGATGTGCATATAAGTAATTTGCTTCTTGAATGCAAATGCACATGGCAGGTTGTACTTGTGGAGATCCACTTCAACTTATGATGACAATCCACTATGCATGTAAAAGTATATGAAGATAATGACATGTATAATTGAAAATGGACGTCTGCAGAATGATCTAAGTGCGGAATTTATTGTCGCACATGCGGAATTTATCTTCGCAAAATAGAATGGCAAACAAGTAGCAGACGACCATCGAGTCTAAGTGTTACAACTCAAAGAAGCAAATGTAGCAGAACGGGAGTTGTAAGCACGAAGCAAAATGTAGCAAAATATAAGGCACCCGCCCATATTGACCCGCTTGAAGACTATAAACATCATATGCTTCTCCCCCTTTTGTCAGTGATGACCAAAAAGGTTTGAAGACATAGAGTTTTCTACGCGTTCCCAGGCGCAGCAGGGTCGTGGAGTTGTTTGGCGGTGCAGAGCTTGGTGCAGAGTCGACGCGCGCTGAAGGAGGTGGTGGTGATGTAGCATCGTCTTCTTCCTTGATGATTCTTGCAGTTACCGTGGCAGCATATGAAGAGAACTCTGAGTCTTCAAGTGACGGAGTTCCGCGCAGCACAGCTCTTCTAGGAGGTGTGGAGTCAAACTTGAATCTCTCTCTGAAGCCATCCTCGTGAAGATCTGCTTCAGGGCACAGCATTGTGAGTCCTTTCCAGGTGCGGCGACAAGTTTTATGAGCAACGAATGCATTCTTGGTGGCAAGATTTCTGATGCGGTTGACATCCACCAAGAGGCTTTTCATCTGTCTCTTCAACCAGTCGTGGTGCCTATCTTGCTTTTGGTGAAGGGCCACAAGAAGCTCTCGGTCATTGAGAGCACGAGCGCGCTTCTTGGGTCTTTGAGCATTTGTGTTGTCTGTGGCTTCAGTAGATGCTGGGCGTGGTGCACGTGTAGTGCCAGCCAATGGATACACCCTGGAGATGGCTTCAACACTTTCAACGTTCTGCGTGAAGCTCTGGTGTTCTGCATTCTGAAGACTTAAAGGTTGCTTGGCAGGCTCAGGATATATAGCTTCAGCAGAGGTATCCACATCTGGCAAGAAGATCCGATGGTTTTGGGCTGAGGGCTGATACGAGATCGCAGAGTGCAGTTTGATCAGCCTCATCACCCAAGGAGCATAGAACTTCAAACCAAATAAATCTGAGCCTGACGCTGCAAGTTGGCGTATGAAGAAATCCTGTGCGTTGAAGCATTTGCCATGAAGGATATAGAATATGAGAGTCTTCATTGCACCCTCAATCTTGGCATGTGGAGAGTGTCCCTTAATGGGCCAGAGAGTCCGCCGGATGATGTGATATATGGTCCTGGGCAGGTACTCAAGGTCTTCAACGAAGAACTCAGTTGGATAGGGTGCATCATGGGGCAATGGCTTCATCATTGAGAGCATCTGACTCATATTTGGTTCAGGCCTCTGGAATATGCTCTCAATAGCTTCAGCATGTAGTTGACATCCTTCCTCGAAGAATTCGCCAGGAGTGGGCAGGCCGGTGAGCTCAATGATATCAAATGCATTGGCTTCATGATGGACATTGCCGGTCATCCACTCCAGGACCCAAGTCTTCGGATCTCTGTTGTATCCTTTAATATGGAGGGTGGCATAGAACTGAAGCAGAAGCTCTTCATTCCAGTGCTCTTCATCAGTGACAAACTGCAGCAGACCCACTTGCTTAAAGCAATCCAAAGCTTCCTCTAAACAGGGCAGACCAGCAATGGCTTCAACATCAAGGCGCTTGTGCGGGAAGATGCGACCTTGGTTGTATAGGATGCATGAATAGTAGCTGCGCTGAGGATAGCTCCAGAACCTATCTGATACAATCCTTTCCCTTGAATAGGGGTTCTTGGAGCTATTGAAGAACGTGTTATCTGCCTTGAAGCTAGTGATGTTGAAGGAGCCAGGAGTTGATGCAGGACCTGGGAACCTTGGCAGTCGTGGGATTGGCGTCTAGACTTGAGGCCTGTGCTCAACATGGTAATCAAATTGAGGGCCTGCAGCAGACTCAGGAACAGACGTGTTTGGATCAGTAGCTTCACTGTCTTCTGAAGCATTGGGTGGGGAGGGCTCCACATTGGCTTCAGTGTTGGTTGTGGCAGCCTCAACATTTTCAGCCTCCACTTGTGTAGTTGGAGGGACAAACTCAGGCACGTTCTCCTGGAGAACTGCGTCTTGGTGGAGCGGGGGAGTGGGTTCTGGTGGTGCTTCTTCATTGTCTTCGGCTGATGCAGCCGGAATGTCGTCAGCCGAATCTTGAGGTCGTGGTCCTTTGCGAAGCCTGCGGAATGCAGACGACGCCTATGGAGTTTGAGTGGGCTGGACCTCAGATTCTTCTTCCACTTATGGGCGATCCACCCATGACGCATCTTGTGCAATTGGCGTCAGAGGACGACCAATGCTGATGAGTTCGCTTGTTTCAAGCTGAGGAAGGGCTGCATCATCTTATACATTGTCCTGGTGACCAATGTCTTCAGCAGCGATGGGGTCGGCTGCTGGAATGTCTTCAGCTTCAGGAGCCTCTATGGGAGCAGGCTCATGAACTGTCAGCTGACGTTGTGCGTCAGGATAGATGACAGAGAGGGGTTCAACCATCAAGGGCTCTGTGGGAGCAGCCCGAGCTTTCTTGATCTTGCGCTTCTTCTTGGTGGGGTCAGAAGGAGAGGCTTCAGAGTGTTTCCTCTTCCTAGCTTCAGCCTCTGCATTCCGTGTCTTCTTGAGCTCTGAAGCGGTTGACCGGCTCTTTGGCTTCGAGCTAGTCGTGGCGGTTGGGAAGACAATCGGAACAGCTTCTTGCCTTGGTGCCTCTGGTTCATTCACAGCAGGCTTCTTCTTCTTCTTCGCGGCCATCCTGGGGTCGATGCCGGGACGCCCAAGTGCCTTGCGCTTCTCGGCCTCATTGTAGGCCTGCACACATCTGTCTGCCAAAGTCTTCATCCGCTCACGTGAACCTTGAGCTTCGGCATGCTTCTTCAGAAAGTTTTCTTTTAGCTCGTGCAACATGATCTTGAAGTTCTTCACTTCTTGCACGCTGAGCTTGGCCATGTGCTTCTTGAACTGAGCCTTTTCAAAATCAATTTTCTGCTTCAGTTCAACAATGCGCTGGGCAATTGCAAGTTCTGAAGCAATAGCGCCCTGGAAGGCGACGCTGAGGCCGATGGGCAGCTGCAGATCTTCAAAGCTTATGTTTGGTGAGGCAAACCATTCATCGATGAAGTTGTGGATGATGGCAACATCAAAGAGAGGCAGGTTGTTGAAGATTTCTGCTTCTTCCTTGCTTTTGATGATCTGCTCAAGAGCATCATCTCCAAGATCTTCGTCGCTTGACAGATCAATGGTTTCACTGCGCACAATGGCAGCAGCAGTGAGCTCTTTGCCGGTGTGTGGCTGAGGCACCTTGTCCTTCTGGGGCTTCGAGACTCGTGATAAGTCTTTAGACTGCACACTGGCTTCAGGAGGTGCAGTTGCCAATGGCTTCGCCCTTGAGATTTTGGTTAAGGGGGGCGGTTTTGAAGCTTTTGGCTTCTTCGTCTGCTTTGGCTTCGGTACAGCAGGCGCTTCATCAGACTTAGAGTCAGTAGGAGGGTCATTCACGGCAGTCCCTTGGACTAAGATGCGGGTGATGAGGCCCTCAAGATTTGCATACGGACCGATGATATTGGGTTCTGCGTCGCGTGTGCCATCTGCCCTTGGTGCGGAGGGACCAGGGTTGAAGTCTAACCCCAACTTCTTCTTGTTTTGCTTTGCGGAGTTCTGGGCAAACTAGAAGTTGCGCTTGAATAGATTGTCATCGCGACACCAGAGTAGTGATGACGGATGTGCTTCAGCTGGTTGTGGTCCACGGACCATGCACGGGTAGAAGCCTTGAGCAATGGCTTCATCTCTGGACCTGGGTACCAGATTTTTGTATAGGACGTCTCCCCACGGTCTCTTGATGGCGTTTTTCTCCGCATACTCCTAGGTGACAAAGCGGTATTGAAACCATTGCTCTGCCCAGTAGCGTTGAATCCATTAGATTCGGGTCTTGCGCTGACCATAATTCTCTTCAGGATCAGTTTTGTACATTTCTGCCAGTTCATCAGGCAGATCTTTGGACGTTCCACCACGTCGCTGTCTGCCCCCTTTCCTAGCTGCTATTTCTGAAGCCATAAACCTTAACTTGGAAGGCTTCAAGATGTTCCAAGGCTTCAAAGGCTTTCTTTTGCTTGACCAACAGGAACTGGCTTTAGGAGAGTTGATGTGATGCTGTAAGAACTCTGCAAATGAATGCAGACTATGAGAACCAAAGGATTCTCCCACGGACATGTACCTGTGACAGCATTAAGGTGCGAGGGAAGGGGAAGAGGTCATATGCATTCTCAGAAGATTTTGAAGATAAATCGGTTTAGAAGACATTTACCTCATCGTGCGAAGACATTCACTCATAGAAAAGAAGTTGGTTCCAGATTTGTACGAACCCACAGATCAGTACAAGTGAGGAATCTAACTACTTCATGAAACACAAGTGAATATACTAGGCATGTTATGAGATGCAGATTGAGAGAGATCTAACTTGTGTGAATAGAAACTTCTTATGGCAGAAAGTGATAGAACCATAGGATCAAAAGGGGTTGTAAAAAGAAGATTTATTTACCACACTTGGAACTGCTAGACGGAGTGTGAGATGAGGCCGAGCAGTTCAATCCTCCGTGCCCTAACTTGGCGACGGAAGACACCTGCGGCGACGACGGAGAGGACGATGTCCGCGATCGGCGTGAGGACGGCGTCGGAGAGGTTGCGGCAGTGAAGCGCTTCGTCGTCGGCGTTGTCGAGAGCTAGCGATGGCGCTAGGGTTCGTGCGAGGGAGGAAGAAAGAGATAATGACCGCGGTGAGTGTGTATTTATAGTTACAGAGGCGGCACTGCGCTATTACACAGGTGCCCCTGGCGATTCGCATCTGAACAGCACGTGTCCACCATGCGGAATATCGGGGGCAGTTCCACATCCCACGCACGCCTGGATTGTCGGGTGGTTGTTCCTACTTCTCCGGATTTCTTGTGGATGAATGAGCATTGAAAACGGTTTTAAAGTTTGTCTCTGTGTCTTCTGCTGACAAGGACGCAGAGAAGACATTCGACAGTTTCAATAGAATGCATATGACTTGGAGAGATAGAATTTGAGATAGAAAGCATAGAGAGATTAGGGTCCGATCACATTCACTTAGTTCAAAAGATTCAAACAAGAAGACATAGCTATAAGTGAATGCTGTAGAGGACAGAACACTAGTATATATATATAATCAACATAGTGAAGATAATCATGAAGACATGTTGAGATTGAAGCCAAACCAAATGTGAAGACATTGCAAGGTAACGCCATGAGTGAAACACTTCAAAATAGAACATTTGGTGGTGGCGTTACCCACCGTATATGAAGTATTAGACCCAGACACGGCGCACAATTATCGTGGCGCTCCAAAGTCAAATTCCACATTAATGTATTCACACTTAGAATGTATGTCTTCATTGATTGAAGATATACGTTACTTCGTGTGTTGCACATCTAAGTCATCAATATGCATAAGTGTTAGGATGTGTGCCTGATCACAGGACATTTGAGGATTCCAAGATATTTAGCTCACACCGTAACTTGCAAAATCTCTTCTCATCCAAGGGCTTGGTGAAGATATCTGCCAGTTGCTCTTCAGTGTTGACGTGTATGATATCAATATCTTCCTTCACAACATGATCTCTGAGAAAGTGATGACGAATTTCAATGTGCTTTGTCTTCGAGTGTTGAACTGGGTTGTTGGCAATCTTGATGGCGCTTTCATTGTCGCAGTAAAGTGGCACTTGCTTCAGATGAATGCCATAGTCCTTGAGAGTTTGCTTCATCCACAGAAGCTGAGCGCAGCAAGATCCAGCAGCAATGTATTCAGATTCAGCAGTGGAGAGGGATACACAGTTCTGCTTCTTTGAAGACCAACATACAAGTGATCGTCCCAGAAAGTGACATGTGCCTGATGTGGACTCGCGATCAACTTTGTCACCAGCATAATCAGCATCCAAGAATCCAACCAGATCAAACTCTGAGCCCTTTGGATACCATAATCCTAGAGTTGGGGTGTGAGCCAAATATCGAAGAATTCGCTTCACAGCTAAGTGATGCGACTCCTTTGGTGCCGCTTGAAATCGAGCACACATGCAAACACTAAGCATAATATCTGGCCTAGATGCACATAAATAAAGCAAATAACCAATCATGGAGCGGTATACCTTTTGATCGAACTCTTTACCATTGTCGTCGGGACCCAGATGATGTTTGGCTGGCATTGGTGTTGTGAAGCCTTTGCAGTCTTGCATACCGAACTTCTTCAGGCACTCTTTAAGATATTTCTCTTGAGATATGAAGATGCCGTTGCATTGTTGCCGTATCTGAAGACCGAGGAAGAACTTCAGCTCCCCCATCATAGACATCTGATATTGCTCTTGCATCATATAGTCAAACTCTTCACTGTACTTCTGATTGGTGCAACCGAAGATAATGTCATCCACATATATTTGGCACACAAACAGTTCACCATCATATGTCTTCATGAAGAGAGTGGGATCGAGGGAACCAGGTATGAAGCCTTTGCTCTTCAGGAAGTATTTGAGTGTGTCATACCAGGCCCAAGGGGCTTGTTTGAGGCCATACAGTGCCTTGTTGAGCTTGTATACCATGTCAGGATGTTTTGGATCTTCAAACCCTGGTGGTTGTGCAACATACACTTCTTCTTCAATCTTGCCATTGAGAAAGGCACTCTTCACATCCATTTGATACAGAATTATGTTGTGATGATTTGCATAGGCCAGCATTATACGTATGGCTTCAAGTCTAGCCACAGGAGCAAATGTTTCATCGAAGTCAATGCCTTCCACTTGAGTATATCCTTGAGCAACGAGGCGAGCTTTGTTTCTGACGATTTGACCATGCTCATCTTGCTTGTTGCGGTATATCCATTTGGTGCCTATTATGTTGTGCTTCCATGGATTAGGACGCTTAACCAATTCCCATACATTGTTCAGCTTAAACTGTTGAAGCTCTTCTTGCATTGCTTGAATCCATTCAGGTTCCATAAAGGCTTCTTCAACTTTCTTGGGTTCTGAAATTGAAACGAATGCGAAGTGCCCACAGAAATTTGCCAGTTGAGTTGCCCTTGAACGAGTGAGTGGACCAGGTGCATTGATGCTGTCAATTATTCTGTCAATCTGCACTTCATTGGCAACATGAGGATGTACAGGGCGAAGACATTGCTCTTGCTAATCTGTGTTGTCATTGGGAGGAATGTCTTCAGGCTGAGCATTGTCTTCATGTGGATCAGGTGCTGAGATGATAAGTTCTTCTTCAGGATGAGCTTCAGAAGGTACAATCTCTCCAGTTCCCATAAGCTTGATTGATTCACTAGCTGGAACTTCATCTAGCACATTTGGCAGTTGCTCTCTTTGCGAACCATTGGTTTCATCGAACCGCACATCCACTGTTTCAACCACTTTGTAGTGAAAGAGATTAAAGACTCTGTAGGAGTGCGAATCCTTTCCATATCCAAGCATAAAACCCTCATGTGCTTTTGGTGCAAACTTTGAGGTGTGGTGTGGGTCCTTGATCCAGCATCTTGCGCCAAATACTCTGAAGTAACTGACATTTGGCTTCTTGCCAGTTAGGAGTTCATAAGGTGTCTTGTTCAGAAGCTTGTGAAGATAAACGCGGTTGATTGTATGGCATGCAGTGTCAATAGCTTCAGTCCAGAATTTTCTTGGAGTCTTGTATTCATCTAGCATCGTTCTGGCCATCTCAATGAGTGTTCTGTTCTTGCGTTCGACGATGCCATTCTGCTGTGGCGTGTACGGAGCTGAGAATTCATGTGTGATGCCCAAAGTATCAAGATATGTATCAAGGCCAGTGTTCTTGAATTCAGTGCCATTGTCACTTCTGATGTGCTTTATCTTGGCGCCATAATTGTTCATGGCTCGATTGGCGAAGCGTCTGAAGACATCCTGCACTTCAGTCTTGTAAAGGATTATGTGCACCCAAGTATATCTAGAGTAATCATCAACAATGACGAAGCCATAAAGGCAAGCAGTAGTTGAAAAGTTGAGTAGTGAGTGGGACCAAAGAGATCCATGTGAAGCAGTTCGAAGGGTCGAGTAGTGGTCATGATTTTCTTCAAGGGATGTTTTGCCCTCGTCATCTTCCCTGCTTCACAGGCACCGCATAAGTGATCTTTCTTGAACTTGACGCCCTCGATGCCTATGACATGCTTCTTCTTTGCAACGGTGTGGAGGTTCCTCATGCCAGCATGCCCAAGCCTCCGATGCCAAAGCCAGCATTCTGAAGCCTTTGCCAGAAGACAAACTGCAAGCTGTGGCCCTCCTGAGAAATCTACCACATACAAATCATCTTTCTGATACCCTTCAAACACTAGAGACTTGTCAGATTCCATTAGTACCAGGCAACGATATTTTCCAAATACCACGATCATGTTCAAATCGCAAAGCATTGAGACAGACATTAAGTTGAAGCCAAGGGATTCAACAAGCATGACTTTATCCATGTGTTGATCCCTTGAGATTGCAACTCTACCTAGACCCAATACCTTACTTTTACCAGTGTCAGCAAATGTGATGTGGCTCTTGTCGGATGGACATAAGGTTGAGTCCATAAGCAGGCTTCTTTTGCCAGTCATGTGATTTGTACACCCACTGTCAATAATCCATTCTGAAGACTTTTGAAGACGCTGGTGTCGTACCCTACAGTGCAGTTAGGGGGATAGGCTTCACGAAGAGAATTGTGAAGCAAAAACATTTGACGAACCAGTGGGTTATGAAAACTTAGATCCAGATTAGGACTAATAGGGAGAGTAGCAGGCGATTCAGGAACGAAATACATAGTGATGCCATTCGGGCATTTTATCTTGCGCCCCACAAGATTTTTAAGGTCCCCAACAATAGCGTCAGAAGATTTTGGTTTTCTGCTGGAGACCTTTCCCTGCAAAAGAGAGTTAAGCTTTCTTAACCACCCACATCTTCAAGGGTGGTTTAGAAGCAATAAGTCTAAGTGCAGCATCTGAGAATTTTGGCTTTGGAGCCCTAGCAAACAGTCTAGCAGGGGGACAATAGTACTCATAAGAATAGGCAGAATAGTTCTTGTTCATATGAACATGGCGGTTTGATGAACCGTTCTCATTTTCATATGCCTGAGTATGGTTTCCCTGCAAAACATTCGCGTTAGTGCGACTCAGGTGAGTCCTCTGTCTGTATGAAGCCTTTGGGCCATATGAAGCCTTTGGTCTGAGGTTTGTCTTCTTCGTGTGAGGTGTCATGAAGACATTCACAGGAAGATTTTCCAGACACGTTTTTGGAACCCAGATCTTCTTCATAGGCGGTCCATTCCTGCAGTTAGTACCAATGTACCTGGCAAACACTTCACCATTCTGATTCTTAAACAGTTTATAGTTTGCATCAAAGGATTCATCAATGATAATGGGGTTAGCACAAGTGAAGCCAGACAGATTGGACGGATCTGCTGAGGATTCCTTTGCAGCAACCCATGTGGTTTTGGGGTACTGCTCAGGTTTCCAGTAAGAGCCATCTGCATTTATTTTCCTTACGAACCCAACACCCTCTTTCCTAGGGTTTCGGTTCAGAATCTGCTTCTTGAGGACATCACATAATGTCTGATGCCCTTTAAGACTTTTGTACATCCCTGTTTCAAGCAATGTCTTCAACCTAGCATTCTCATCAGCAATAGCAGTGGTATCCTCAGCAGAGGGGTTAGTTACCACTTCAACAGTTGAAGATATTGCAACAGCAGTAGCAGTGGAACATTCAGCAACAGAAGTAGCATTATCACGCTCAATGCATTTAAGACATGGTGGTTCAAATCCTTCCTCAGCGGAACTGATCTGTTCGGCATGAAGTGACTCATTTTCCTTTTGAAGATCTTCATGATCCGCTCTCAACTTCTCAAGTTATTGCTTCCTTTGAAGATAATCATAGGAAAGCTTTTCATGAGTAGTTGAGAGAGTCTCAAGACGATCTTCAAGTTCCTGATACTTAACGTGAAGATTTTTTATGTCTTCAATTAAGGATTCAGATCGAGTCATTTCAGCACCCAACAGATCATCGCTTCTGTCTAACAGTTTTTGAATATGTTCCATGGCCTTTTGTTGTTCAGTTGCAATTTTAGCAAGTGTTTTGTAGCTGGGTTTTGAATCACAATCAGAGTCATCGTCACTGGAGGTTTGATAGTGAGTAGTGCATTTGTTTACCTTGGCACCGCGGGCCATGAAGCAGTAGGTAGGAGCGGAGTCGTCCTTGTCATTTGCATCGGTGTCGGTGATGAAGTCATTGTCTTCATTGTTGAAGATGGACTTGGCGACGTATGCTGTAGCCAGACTTGCAATGCCAGAATCAGACTCCTCCTCAGACTCCACCTCTGCCTCCTCAGAAGCAGACTCCTCCTCTGAGTCCATTTCCTTGCCAACAAACGCACGTGCCTTGCCAGATGAGCTCTTCTTGTGTGATGAAGACTTTGAGGAAGACTTGGAAGAAGACTTTGAGTATTTCTTCTTCTTCTTGCCGTCAGAATCATATTCCTTGCTCTTCTTCTTTCTTCTGTTCTCATTGTCCCACTGTGGACACTCAGAGATGAAGTGTCCAGTTTTCTTGCACTTGTGGCATGTTTTCCTTTTGTAGTCATGAGCAGAAGCTTCATCATTCCTTGAGCTTGATCATGAAGACTTTCTGAAGCCTTTCTTCTTGGTGAACTTTTGGAACTTCTTCACAAGCATTGCAAGTTCCCTTCCAATGTCTTCAGAATCATCAGAACTGCTGTCAGATTCTTCGTCAGATGAGGAAACAGCTTTTGCCTTCAAGGCACGAGTTCGCCCATAGTTTGGACCGTAGATATCTCTTTTCTCAGAAAGCTGAAACTCATGTGTGTTGAGCCTCTCAAGTATGTCAGATGGATCGAGTGTCTTGAAATCAGGACGTTCTTGAATCATCAGGGCTAGGATGTCAAACGAACTATCAAGTGATCTCAGCAGAGTCTTGACGATTTCATGTTTGGTGATCTCAGTAGCGCCGAGGGCTTGAAGCTCATTTGTGATGTCAGTGAGCCGATCAAATGTGTGCTGGACATTCTCATTGTCATTTCGCTTGAAGCGGTTGAAGAGGTTGCGAAGAACGCTGATTCTCTGATCTCTCTGGGTTGAGATGCCTTCATTGACCTTGGAGAGCCAGTCCCAGACCAGCTTGGATGTCTTCAAAGCACTCACACGGCCATACTGTCCTTTGGTCAGATGACCACAGATGATATTCTTGGCAGTAGAGTCCAGTTGAGTGAACTTCTTGACATCAGCAGCAGTGACACCTTCTCCAGCCTTGGGAACGCCGTTCTCGACAACATACCATAGGTCGACGTCAGTGGCTTCAAGATGCATGCGCATCTTATTCTTCCAGTAGGGATATTCAGTTCCATCTAAGACGGGGCACGCAGCGGAGACTTTGATTATCCCTGCAGTCGACATAGCTAAAACTCCAGGTGGTTAACCGAATCACACAGAACAAGGGAGCACCTTGTTGGAAATATGCCCTAGAGGCAATAATAAATTGATTATTATTATATTTCCTTGTTCATGATAATCGTTTATTATCCATGCTAGAATTGTATTGATAGGAAACTCAGACACACGTGTGGATACATAGACAACACCATGTCCCTAGTAAGCCTCTAGTTGACTAGCTCGTTGATCAATAGATGGTTACGGTTTCCTGACCATGGACATTGGATGTCATTGATAACGGGATCACATCATTAGGAGAATGATGTGATGGACAAGACCCAATCCTAAGCATAGCACTACATCGTGTAGTTCGTATGCTAAAGCTTTTCTAATGTCAAGTGTCATTTCCTTAGACCATGAGATTGTGCAACTCCCGGATACCGTAGGAGTGCTTTGGGTGTGCCAAACGTCACAACATAACTGGGTGGTTATAAAGGTACACTACGGGTATCTCCGAAAGTGTCTGTTGGGTTGGCACGAATCGAGACTGGGATTTGTCACTCCGTGTGACGGAGAGGTATCTCTAGGCCCACTCGGTAGGACATCATCATAATGTGCACAATGTGACCAAGGAGTTGATCACGGGATGATGTGTTACGGAACGAGTAAAGAGACTTGCCGGTAACGAGATTGAACAAGGTATCGGGATACCGACGATCGAATCTCGGGCAAGTATCGTACCGATAGATAAAGGGAATTGTATACGGGATTGATTAAGTCCTTGACATCGTGGTTCATCCGATGAGATCATCGTGGAACATGTGGGATCCAACATGGGTATCCAGATCCCGCTGTTGGTTATTGACCGGAGAACGTCTCGGTCATGTCTGCATGTCTCCCGAACCCGTAGGGTCTACACACTTAAGGTTCGATGACGCTAGGGTTATAAAGGAAGTTTGTATGTGGTTACCGAATGTTGTTCGGAGTCCCGGATGAGATCCCGGACGTCAAGAGGAGTTCCGGAATGGTCCGGAGGTAAAGATTTATATATGGGAAGTCATGTTTTGGTCACCAGACAAGTTTCGGGGTCACCGGTATTGTACCGGGACCACCGGAAGGGTTCCGGGGGTCCACCGGGTGGGGCCACCTGCCCCGGGGGGCCACATGGGCTGTAAGGGGGTGCGCCTTGGCCTATATGGGCCAAGGGCACCAGCCCCAAGAGGCCCATGCGCCAAGGGATAAGGAAAGGAAGAGTCCTAAAGGGGGAAGGCACCTCCGAGGTGCCTTGGGGAGGAGGGACTCCTCCCTAGCCGCACCCTTCCTTGGAAGAAGGGCCAAGGCTGCGCCCCCCCTCTCCCTTGCCCCTATATATATGTGTGGGGGTGGGAGGGCAGCCATACCTTTGCCTTTGGTGCAGCCCTCCCCTCTCCCAAGTCCTTCTCCTCTCCCGCGGTGCTTGGTGAAGCCCTGCAGGATTGCCACGCTCCTCCACCACCACCACGCCGTTGTGCTGCTGCTGGATGGAGTCTTCCTCAACCTCTCCCTCTCTCCTTGCTGGATCAAGGCATGGGAGACGTCACCGGGTTGTACGTGTGTTGAACGCGGAGGTGCCGTGCGTTCGGCACTTGGTCATCGGTGATTTGGATCACGACGAGTATGACTCCATCAACCCCGTTCTCTTGAACGCTTCCGTGAGCGATCTACAAGGGTATGTAGATCCACTCCTCCCTCGTTGCTAGATGACTCCATAGATAGATCTTGGTGACACATAGGAAAATTTTGAATTTATGCTACGTTCCCCAACAGTGGCATCATGAGCTAGGTCTATGCGTAGATTCTATGCACGAGTAGAACACAAAGAAGTTGTGGGCGTTGATTTTGTTCAATATGCTTGCCGTTACTAGTCTTATCTTGATTCGACTGTATTGTGGGATGAAGCGGCCCGGACCAACCTTACACGTATGCTTACGTGAGACCGATTCTACCGACAAACATGCACTAGTTGCATAAGGTGGCTGGCGGGTGTCTGTCTGTCTCTCCCGGTTTAGTCGGGTCGGATTCGATGAAAAGGGTCCTTATGAAGGGTAAATAGCAATTGGCATATCACGTTGTGGTTTTGCGTAGATAAGAAACGTTCTTGCTAGAAACCCATAGCAGCCACGTAAAACATGCAAACAACAATTAGAGGACGTTTAACTTGTTTTTGCAGGGTATGCTATGTGATGTGATATGGCCAAAGGATGTGATGGATGATATATGTGATGTATGAGATGATCATGTTCTTGTAATAGGAATCACGACTTGCATGTCGATGAGTATGACAACCGGCAGGAGCCATAGGAGTTGTCTTAATTTATTTATGACCTGCGTGTCAACATAAACGTCATGTAATTACTTTACTTTATTGCTAACCGTTAGCTGTAGTAGTAGAAGTAATAGTTGACGAGACAACTTCAAGAAGACACGATGATGGAGATCATGATGATGGAGATCATGGTGTCATGCCGGTGACGATGATGATCATGGAGCCCCGAAGATGGAGATCAAAAGGAGCAATATGGTATTGGCCATATCATGTCACTATTTGATTGCATGTGATGTTTATCATGTTTATGCATCTTGTTTGCTTAGAACAACGGTAGTAAATAAGATGATCCCTCATTAAAATTTCAAGAAGGTGTTCCCCCTAACTGTGCACCGTTGCGACAGTTCGTTGTTTCGAAGCACCACGTGATGATCGGGTGTTTGATTCCAACGTTCACATACAACAGGTGTAAGACAGATTTACACATGCAAACACTTAGGTTGACTTGACGAGCCTAGCATGTGTACAGACATGGCCTCGGAACACAGAAGACCGAAAGGTCGAGCATGAGTCGTATAGAAGATATGATCAACATGAAGATGTTCACCAACGTTGACTAGTCCGTCTCACGTGATGATCGGACACGGCCTAGTTGACTCGGATCATGTAATCACTTAGATGACTAGAGGGATGTCTATCTGAGTGGGAGTTCATAAAATGAACTTAATTATCCTGAACATAGTCAAAAAGGATTTTGCAAATTATGTCGCAGCTCGCACTTTAGTTCTACTGTTTAGATATGTTCCTAGAGAAAAATTAGTTGAAAGTTGATAGTAGCAATTATGCGGACTAGGTCCGTAAACTGAGGATTGTCCTCATTGCTTCTTAGAAGGCTTATGTCCTTAATGCACCGCTCAGTGTGCTGAACCTCAAACGTCGTCTGTGGATGTTGCGAACATCTGACATACACGTTTTGATAACTACGTGATAGTTCAGTTAAACGGTTTAGAGTTAAGGCACCGAAGATGCTTTGAAACGTTGCGAAACATATGAGATGTTTCGAGGGCTGAAATTGGGATTTCAGGCCCGTGCCCACGTCAAGAGGTATAAGACCTCCGACGATTTTCTTAGCCTACAAACTAAGGAGAAAAGCTCAATTGTTGAGCTTGTGCTCAGATTGTCTGACTACAACAATCATTTGAATCGAGTGGGAGTTAATCTTCTAGATGAGATAATGATGTTTCTCCGAAGTCATTACCACCAAGCTGCTAGAGCTTCGTGATGAACTATAATGTATCAGGGACATATATGATGATCCTTGAGTTATTCGCGATGTTTGACACCACAAAAGTAGAAATCAAGAAGGAGCATCAATTGTTGATGGTTGGTCAAACCACTAGTTTCAAGAAGGGCAAGGCAAGAAGGGATACTTCATGAAACGGCAATTCAGCTGCTCTAGTGAAGAAACCCAAGGTTGAACCCAAACCCGAGACTAAGTGCTTCTGTAATAAGGGGAACAGCCACTGGAGCAGAATTACCCTAGATACTTGGTAGATTAGAAGGCTAGCAAGGTCGATAGAAGTATATTGGATATACATTGTGTTGATGTGTACTTTACTAGTACTCCTAGTAGCACCAGGGTATTGGATACCGGTTCGGTTGCTAATTGTTAGTAACTCGAAATAAAAGCTACGAAATGAACGGAGACTAGCTAAAGGTGAGCTGACGATATGTGTTGGAAGTGTTTCCAATGTTGATATGATCAAGCATTGCACGCTCCCTCTACCATCGAGATTGGTGTTAAACCTAAATAATTGTTATTTGGTCTTCGCGTTGAGCATAGACATGATTGGATTATGTCTATCGCAATACGGTTATTCATTTAAGGAGAATAATGGTTACTCTGTTTATTTGAATAATACCTTCAATGGTCTTACGCCTAAAATGAATGGTTTATTGAATCTCGATCGTAGTGATACACATGTTCATGCCAAAAGATATAGGATAGTAATGATAGTACCACCTACTTGTGGCACTGCCACGTAAGTCATATCGGTATAAAACGCATGAAGAAGCTCCATGTTGATGGATCTTTGGGCTCACTCGTTTTTGAAAAGTTTAAGACATGCGAACCACGTCTATTGGTGTATATGCATGAAACTCCATGCAAATGGACCGTTTGAACTCACTTGATCTTGAATCACTTGAGACATGCAAATCATACCACATGGGCAAGATGACTGAAAGCCTCGGTTTCAGTAAAATGGAACCAGAAAGCAACTTGCTGGAAGTAATACATTTTGATGTGTGCAGTCCAATGAGTGCTGAGGCATGTAGTGGATATCGTTATGTTCTTGCTTCATAGATGATTTGAGTAGATGTTGAGTATATTTACTTGATGAATCATGAGTCTGAATTATTGAAAGGTTCAAGTAATTTCAGGGTGAAGTTGAAAGATCGTCGTGACAAGAGGATAAAAGATCTATGATATGATCATAGAGATGAATATCTGAAATACGAGTTTGGCACAGAATTAAGACATTGAGGAAATTGTTTCACAACTGATACAGCCTGGAACACCATAGTGTGATGGTGTGTCCGAACATCATAACTGCACCCTATTGGATATGATGCATACCATGATGTCTCTTATCAAATTACCACGATAGTTCATGGGTTAGGCATTAGAGACAACCACATTCACTTTAAATAGGGCACCACGTAATTCCGATGAGATGACACCGTATGAACTATGGTTTAGAGAAACCTAAAGCTGTCATTTCTTAAAAGTTTGGGGCTGCGACGCTTATGTGAAAAAGTTTCAGTCTGATAAGCTCGAACCCAAAGCGGATAAATGCATCTTCATAGGACACCCAAAACAGTTGGGTATACCTCCTGTCTCAGATTCGAAAGCAATAAGCGATTGTTTCTAGAATCGGGTCCTTTCTCAAGGAAAAGTTTCTCTCGAAAGAATTGAGTGGGAGGATGGTGGAGACTTGATGAGGTTATTGAACCGTCACTTCAACTAGTGTATAGCAGGGCACAAAGAGTTGTTCCTGTGGCACCTACACCAATTGAAGTGGAAGCTTATGATATTGATCATGAGACTTTGGATCAAGTCACTCCCAAACCTCGTAGGATGACAAGGATGCGTACTACTTCAGAGTGGTACGTAATCCTGTCTTGGAAGTCATGTTGCTAGACAACAATGAACCTACGAGCCATGAAGAAGCGATGGTGGGCCCGGATTCCGATAAATGGCTCGAGGCCATATAATCCGAGAGAGGATCCATATATGAAAACAAAGTGTAGACTTTGGAAGAACTACTTGATGGTCGTAAGGCTGTTAGGTACATATGGATTTTAAAAGGAAGACGGACAATGATGGTAAGTATCACCATTAAGAAAGCTCGACTTGTCGTTAAGATGTTTTCTGACAAGTTCAAGGAGTTGACTACGGTGAGACTTTCTCACTCGTAGCGATGCTAAGAGTCTGTTGGAATTATATTAGCGATTACTGCATTATTTATGAAATCTTGCAGATAGGATGTCAAAACATTGTTTCCTCGATGATTTTCTTGAGGAAAGGTTGTATGTGATACAACCGGAAGGTTTTGTCAATCCTGAAAGATGCTAATAAGTATGCAAAGCTCCAGCAATCCTTCTAAGGACTAGAGTAAGCATCTCGGAGTTGGAATGTATGCTTTGATGATGATCAAAGATTTTGGTGTATACAAAGTTTATGAGAAACTTGTATTTCCAAAGAAGTGAGTGGGAGCACTATAGAATTTCTGATGAATATATGTTGTTGACATATTGTTGATCAGAAATGACGTAGAATTTCTAGAAAGCATATAGGGTTATTTGGAAAGTGTTTTTCAATGGAAAGCCTGGATTAAGCTACTTGAACATTGAGCATCAAGATCTATAAGGATAGATCAAAACGCTTAATGGTACTTTCAAATGAGCACATACCTTGACATGATCTTGAAGTTGTTCAAGATGAATCAGTCAAAGAAGGAGTTCTTGCCTGAGTTGTAAGGTATGAAGTTAAGACTTAAAGCTCGACCATGGCAGAATAGAGAGAAAGGACGAAGGTCGTCCCCTATGCTTAAGACGTAGGCTCTACAGTATGCTATGCTGTGTACCGCACCTGAAGTGTGCCTTGCCATGAGTCATTCAAGGGGTACAAGAGTGATCCAAGAATGGATCACAGGATAGCGGTCAAAGTTATCCTTAGTAACTAGTGGACTAAGGAATTTTCTCGATTATGGAGGTGGTAAAAGAGTTCGTCGTAAAGGGTTACGCCGATGCAAACTTTGACACTAATCCAGATTATTCTGAGTAGTAAACTGGATTCGTATAGTAGAACAGTTATTTGGAATAGCTCCAAATAGAACGTGGTAGCTGCATCTAGGAGATGACATAGAGATTTGTAAAGCACACACGGATCTGAAAGGTTCAGACCCGTTGACTATAACCTCTCTCACAAGCATAACATGATCAAACCCAGAACTCATCGAGTGTTAATCACATGGTAAATGTGAACTAGATTATTGACTCTAGTAAACTCTTTGGGTGTTAGTCACATGGGGATGTGACCTTGAGTGTTAATCACATATCGATGTGAACTAGATTATTGACTCTAGTGCAAGTGGGAGACTGTTGGAAATATGCCCTAGAGGCAATAATAAATTGATTAATATTATATTTCCTTGTTCATGATAATCGTTTATTATCCATGCTAGAATTTTATTGATAGGAAACTCAGATACATGTGTGGATACATAGACAACACCATGTCCCTAGTAAGCCTCTAGTTGACTAGCTCGTTGATCAATAGATGGTTACGGTTTCCTGACCATGGACATTGGATGTCGTTGATAACAGGATCACATCATTAGGAGAATGATGTGATGGATAAGACCCAATCCTAAGCATAGCACTAGATCGTGTAGTTCGTATGCTAAAGCTTTTCTAATGTCAAGTATCATTTCCTTAGACCATGAGATTGTGCAACTCCCGGATACCGTAGGAGTACCAAGGTGTGCCAAACGTCACAACGTAACTGGGTGGCTATAAAGGTACACTACGGGTATCTCCGAAAGTGTCTGTTGGGTTGGCACGAATCGAGACTGGGATTTGTCACTCCGTGTGACGGAGAGGTATCTCTAGGTCCACTCGGTAGGACATCATCATAATGTGCACAATGTGACCAAGGAGTTGATCATGGGATGATGTGTTACGGAACGAGTAAAGAGACTTGCTGGTAACGAGATTGAACAAGGTATCGGGATACCGACGATCGAATCTCGGGCAAGTATCGTACCGATAGACAAAGGGAATTGTATACGGGATTGATTAAGTCCTTGACATCGTGGTTCATCCGATGAGATCATCGTGGAACATGTGGGAGCCAACATGAGTATCCAGATCCCGCTGTTGGTTATTGACCAGAGAACGTCTCGGTCATGTCTGCATGTCTCCCGAACCCGTAGGGTCTACACACTTAATGTTCGATGACGCTAGGGTTATAAAGGAAGTTTGTATGTGGTTACCGAATGTTGTTCGGAGTCCCGGATGAGATCCCGGACATCACGAGGAGTCCCGGAATGGTCCGGAGGTAAAGATTTATATATGGGAAGTCATGTTTTGGTCACCAGACAAGTTTCGGGGTCACCGGTATTGTACCGGGACCACCGGAAGGGTCCCGGGGGTCCACCGGGTGGGGCCACCTGCCCCGGGGGGCCACATGGGCTGTAAGGGGGTGCGCCTTGGCCTATATGGGCCAAGGGCACCAGCCCCAAGAGGCCCATGCGCCAAGGGATAAGGAAAGGAAGAGTCCTAAAGGGGGAAGGCACCTCCGAGGTGCCTTGGGGAGGAGGGACTCCTCCCTAGCCGCACCCTTCCTTGGAGGAAGGGCCAAGGCTGCACCCCCTCTCCCTTGCCCCTATATATATGTGTGGGGGTGGGAGGGCAGCCATACCTTTGCCTTTGGTGCAGCCCTCCCCTCTCCCAAGTCCTTCTCCTCTCCCGTGGTGCTTGGCGAAGCCCTGCAGGATTGCCACGCTCCTCCACCACCACCACGCCGTTGTGCTGCTGCTGGATGGAGTCTTCCTCAACCTCTCCCTCTCTCCTTGCTGGATCAAGGCATGGGAGACGTCACCGGGTTGTACGTGTGTTGAACGCGGAGGTGCCGTGCGTTCAGCACTTGGTCATCGGTGATTTGGATCACGACGAGTATGACTCCATCAACCCCGTTCTCTTGAACGCTTCCGCGCGCGATCTACAAGGGTATGTAGATCCACTCCTCCCTCGTTGCTAGATGACTCCATAGATAGATCTTGGTGACACGTAGGAAAATTTTGAATTTATGCTACGTTCCCCAACACACCTTGCTCTGATACCAATTGAAAGTGTGTTATATCGACTAGAGGGGGGTGAATAGGCGATTTTTATGAAAGTCTTCAAAACGTGGAAGTTATGAAGACAAACCATAGAGATATGCCTATCACTATGCAGCGGAAGTTAGATTACACTAGGCAAGCCATGGTCAAGTATTCAATAGAGTGAAAGCACAATGACAAGTAGCTGCAGTGTAATAAGGATCGGGTAGGAAGAAGTTATGAAGCCAAACAAATCATACAGTTACATTGTGAAGACAAAAGATAGAGCAAGCATGCAATGGCTTCACAATGAGTAACAGTAAGTAAAAGGAAGTGAAGATAAAACCAGTGACTCGTTGAAGACAATGATTTGTTGGACCAGTTCCAGTTGTTGTGACAACTGTACGTCTAGTTGGAGCGGCTAGGTATTTAAACCAAAGGACACACAGTCCCGGACACCCAATCCTGAACACGCAGCTCAGGACACCCAGTCCTCACTGTATTCTCCTTGAGCTAAGGTCACACAGACCTCGCCCAATCACTCTGGTAAGTCTTCAAGGTAGACTCCCAAACCTTCACAGACTTCGTTCACTGGCAATCCACAATTTCTCTTGGATGCTCAGAACGCGACGCCTAACCGTCTGGAGGATGCACAGTCCTCAAGTGTAATAAGTCTTCAGATCACTCAGACAAGAAGACTCAAGTGATGCCCAATTTACTCTGGCTCTGGGTGGTTAGGGCTTTTCTCCTCGCTAGGAATTTTCTCTCAAAGGCTTCGAGGTGGGTTGCTCTCAAACGACAAAAGCCGTGCACTGAAATCTGAGCAGCCAACCGTTTATGGTTGTAGGGGGTGGACTATTTATAGCCACTGGGCAACCCGACCTGATTTGTCCGAAATGACCCTGGGTCACTAAGGAACTGACACGTGTTCCAACGGTCAGATTTCGAACTCACACGGCAACTTTACTTGGGCTACAAGTAATGCTGACTTGTCCGACTCTGGACAAGATTTGCTCTCATAGTCTTCGCTCGAAGACATAGGATTTGAATTAGGCATCACTTCAGTCATTCTGACTGGTTCTCTTGGACCCCACTTAACAGTACGGTGGTTCCTATGACTCAACACAAATGAAAAAGAACTACGAAAGATCTAAGTCTTCGAGTTCCATTGGCTTCACGTGGTGTCTTCTCTTGTCATAGTCTTCAATGTGAATATCTTCATATACCACCATTGTCTTCAATGTCTTCGTACATTTTTAGGGGTCATCTCTGGTAGTAAAACCGAATCAATGAGGGACTTCTACCTGTGTTATCCTGCAATTCTCACAAACACATTAGTCCCTCAACTAGGTTTGTCGTCAATACTCCAAAACCAACTAGGGGTGGCACTAGATGCACTTACAAGTAGCGCATTTCTAAACAAGCGTTGTAGCTAAAATACTTAGTAGTAGCGCATCTTTCTCTACCAACGCTACTACTATGATCACATAGTAGTAGCGCCCTATTTTCTCCCCGCACTACAACTAGGTAAATAGAAATTAAAAATAAAAAAAGAGTCAGAGGCAATATTTATGGAAATCAAGACAAGTCCAGTGCAAATAAACTAAGTTCACAGAACCATCTCACAAGCATTAACGACAAATACCACATTTAATATAACCACACAATCTCACAAACTCATATATAGTAGTCAATAATGCATGGATAGATCATAATTGATAAGTCTACTAGGTAGTCATACTAGCATATATATGGTTCAGCATCCACACGCATGCATGGATAGATCTCACAAGCATATATAGTTCTAGATGATATCGATGACGACCATCATCCTCAAGCCTGGGTGGTGGGTGTTCCTGATAGTAATTAGGATTGCATGTCCAACATGAAGATTCTTGCCGACGAGGAAGCTCTTCCACCCAACCGAGTTGAAGTGTGTGCGACCGTCCGTGTCCACGCCGTACGCACAAGTGGTGATGGAGCCCCTCGTGGTAAGGCGTATTCCAGCAGAGCCTTCTTCATCAGGCTTGATACCAAAACTCTCAGATAGGCTCTTTGACAATTTCCGAATAAGAAAAACATATCAATTAACAAGTAGCCTCACACATTCTACACTATCAAAATACAGTACTACATTTCTACACTAAGTATAACAATAAAGCATATATATAATTGGATTCACTAAGCATATAAGATTCACTAAGCATATATATCATCGGATTCACTAAGCATATAGATCATCGGATTTACTGAGCATATAAGATTCACTAAGCATATATATCATCGGGCTCTACACTAAGTATAACAATAAAGCATATCATCAAATTACTATAGTAAATGCAACATACCATGATATGTCGATCAACCATGGTACTTGTTAGGCGGGTCACGAATGGCACCCCGATGAAGTCAGCACGTGGCGGAATGATGTCTCATAGGTTGCACACCTCCTCCTCGCTCAACCTTATTCTTTGAGCAACGATGGCTTCACCAAGTGGGTCGTCATCATCCTCATCATCTTCTGCTTTGTTGACATAAATCACGGCCAACTTGGGTCTTCCTGCGCTGAAGGAGAAGCTGATCAACTCACCACCGGTGATACGCATGTGGGCGATGAAACGGACCCATCCATCTGCTCCCACCTGCGTCATATTTCGTCCTTTCTCGACCTCCATAGTGTAGGGGCCCCTAGGAGCCTCAAAGGTCACAGAGTCTCCGGTCAGCTTGTTGAATTCTGACCTCACATTGCATGGGACGATCTATGTGCAAAAAGCAAAATGATATATACACGATGCATTAATGTCAATAACACTAAAAATAAAATAGTGGTTACTAGTTCATATAATTTATTACTGCCGCATGAAGAAAACTTGACTAGTAGTAGATGTCGAACAGCGTGCCAGTTGCAAGGCTGCTGGTGCACCTTGACTTGCACCGTCGGCATGGTGGTGGTGGTGGTGGCGTCATTTCCCTAAAGCAATATGATTAGAGGATTAACGATCCAAAAAATAAATATAAAGTTTTCAATACACACATCAGGTTTTGAATAATATACACATCATAGAGAATACACATGAGGTTCACATGGAAAGCAAAATAACAACTAAATTGTAGTTTAGTTCAGACAATAACCTAATAGAGATCATGTAACCCAAACAGAGCCTAATAACCCAAACAGAGCCTAATAACCCAAACAGAGCCTAATATAGAATTCACAAGTGGGTCAAAATGTAGCCAGCATTTTCTACTACAAAATATAAGCACCAGACTAAGAGGTAATACAAGGTAAGAACAATCACACACACAGACAAAAGATAGCATCAACCTGTCCTAATTAACACAGCAAAGTTAGTTTTCTCATTCAAGAAAACAGAGACATGAGACAGATCAGTTAGCATTTTTTTCGAAACGGGTGTTAGCATATATTCAAATGCGCACCATAACAACTTGACAATTTGAGCATCACCACATACAGACACTCTCTTCAACCTGAAAGAGTACCGAATCAAGCATTGATTTTTCCATGAAACCACATAACAGTGAGGGCTTCTTGGTCATATCTTTATATGCATCAACAAAGAAGCTAGTGGATCAAATTCACACATAGGTTAGCTCATCACGAGGATACAAACATTTAGACCTTTAAGAAGAACTGGCACAATCAACATCATTCAGATGAAAGGAGGAGCATTCACGACATAACCCTAGTGTCAGGAAAGAACCCCTCTCTAAGCTGCATGGGTTTCATCGTGCAATCCCTAAATACCTTTCCCCCACACGAAATCCCAAAACATGGTGAGCCGCCGCGGCGAATCGATTGGAGCCTAGCTATAGTAGTGGCGCGCGGGGAGGAGGAGATCGAGGGGGACTTACGGGGCTGGAGTGTCGGAGGAGGTGAGAGGCGACCGCGCGTGGTGGCGGCGCACCGCACCGTCGACGGGGGTGAGGCGGCCGGGGAGGAACCCTAACCGCGGCAGCGTCGTCGGAGGGGATCGATTGTGAGAGTGAGGGGTGCGGGGGCGCTCGCGGGCAGGTTTTCTTTTCCCCTAGTAGTTGCGCTGGGTAGAGGCCGGCGCTACTGCTAAGCCCACCAGCTGTAGCGCCCATTCGAAACAAACGCTACAGGTAAGTGGGCTACCATTTTTGCCCTGCGGCCCAAGTAATAGCAGCGCGGCCCAAGCTAACAAACGATGCTGTTATTTAATAGTAGTAGCGTGTTTTCTAACCAGCGCTACTGGTAAATACCAGTAGCGTGGGGTCAGAAACAGGTGCTACTGGTAAACTTCTACCTATAAGCATTTTCCTAGTAGTGTTCACGCAATACATGAGCGTGAGCCATGGACATAGCACTATAGGTGGAATAGAATGGTGGTTGTGGAGAAGACAAAAAGGAGAAGATAGTCTCACATCAACCAGGTGTATCAACCGGCTATGGAGATGCCCATCAATAGATATCAATGTGAGTGAGTAGGGATTGTCATGCAATGGATGCACTGGAGCTATAAGTGTATGAAAGCTCAAAAAGAAACTAAGTGGGTGTGCATCCAACTCGCTTGCTCACGAAGACCTAGGCCATTTTGAGGAAGCCCATCATTGGAATATACAAGCCAAGTTCTATAATGAAATATTCCCACTAGTATATGAAAGTGACAACATAGGAGACTCTCTATCATGAAGATCATGGTGCTACTTTGAAGCACAAGTGTGGTAAAAGGATAGTAGCATTGCCCCTTCTCTCTTTTTCTCTCATTTTTTTGGGGCCTTCTCTTTTTTATGGCCTCTTTTTCTCCTTTTTTTATTTTTCGTTCGGAGTCTCATCCCGACTTGTGAGGGAATCATAGTCTCCATCATCCTTTCCTCACTGGGACAATGCTCTAATAATGACGATCATAACACTTTTATTTACTTACAACTCAAGAATTACAACTCGATAGTTAGAACAAAATATGACTCTATGTGAATGCCTCCGGTGGTGTACTAGGATGTGCAATGACTCATGAGTGACATGTATGAAAGAATTATGAATGGTGGCTTTGCCACAAATACGATGTCAACTACATGATCATGCAAAGCAATATGACAATGATGAAGTGTGTCATAATAAATGGAACGATGGAAAGTTGCATGGCAATATATCTCAGAATGGCTATGGAAATGCCATAATAGGTAGGTATGGTGGCTGTTTTGAGGAAGGTAATGGTGGGTTTATGGTACCGGCGAAAGTTGTGCGGTACTAGAGAGGCTAGCAATGGTGGAAGGGTGAGAGTGCGTATAATCCATGGACTCAACATTAGTCATAAAGAACTCACATACTTATTGCAAAAATCTATTAGTTATCTAAACAAAGTACTACGTGCATGCTCCTAGGGGGATAGATTGGTAGAAAAAGACCATCGCTCGTCCCCGACCGCCACTCATAAGGAAGACAGTCAATAAATAAAGCATGCTCAGACTTCATCACATAACGGTTCACCATATGTGCATGCTATGGGAATCACAAACTTTAACACAAGTATCTCTCAAATTCACAACTACTCAACTAGCATGACTCTAATATCACCATCTCCATATCTCAAAACAATTATCAAGTATCAAACTTCTCATAGTATTCAATGCACTTATATGAAAGTTTTTATTATGCCTAAAAGCAAATTACCATGTTGTTCTAAAAGACTCTCAAAATAATATAAGTGAAGCACGAGAGTTCATCTATTTCTTCAAAATAAAACCACCTCCATGCTCTAAAAGGATATAAGTGAAGCACTAGAGCAAATGACAAACTACTCCGAAAGATATAAGTGAAGATCAATGAGTAATCGAATAATTATGCAACTATGTGAAGACTCTCTAACATTTAATAATTTCATATATTGGTATTTTATTCAAACAGCAAGCAAAACAAAAGAAAATAAAATGACACTCCAAGCAAAACACATATCATGTGGTGAATAAAAATATAGCTCCAAGTAAAGTTACCAATAAACGAAGACGAAAGAGGGGATGCCATCCGGGGCATCCCCAAGATTAGGCTCTTGGTTGTACTTGAATATTACCTTGGGGTGCCTTGGGCATCCCCAAGCTTAGGCTCTTGCCACTCCTTTCTCTACTACTATAGTACACCAATTTTCAAATTTGGATTGGCCAACCAGAGTGATGCCGAAGCATTTGTTAGCCGTTGATTTCTTCAACAGAATGAATCACTGCCATTTATCAATCTTGAACCGAACTTATCCAACGGCCATGGTTCATGGGATTCGCTCCCCACGGTGGCGCGCCAAAATGAGGTCAGGGATCTTTCTGGAGTTCAGCGGCCATGTGACCAACCTGACACAAAGTAACTTTCACGTGAGGAGCTGCTAGACTACAAAGTTCATGCTCGGAACTTTCTAGAGTTAAACGCATGCCAGTTCACATGAGGAGCTTCTAGCCTACAAAATTCATGCTCGAGAATTTGCACGTGAGGAGCTAGCTTTATGTTGCGAACAAGTGTAGTACTCCAGTGTAGAATAGAAGTCTAAACAAGTGTGCGCGTAGAGCCTAGCAGCCTATATTACTGCGGTAGCAATTATCCCCTCGCATGCAAGAGTACTGTTGAATGCACACACGTAAGTATTTTTTATTTTTCTCAAATGAATTAGTACACTGCAGAAAACTTGTACGGATGGCAATATTGCTGTTTGTTGAGAGAAATATTTAAACAACCAGTAGAAAATTAAGACTTATATTTTAATTTATTTTCTTAATGGGATGTTAAGTTATTTAAAGCTTTGTGCGGTCGACAACGCACAAAAGAAATAGATTTTGTAAGGAAACGCCTATGGTTTGGAAAAGTAAATTATAACATCAAACTAATTTTATCTATAATTCAAATTCGAATATGAAAAAAATTAAAATATTTCACAAAGGCGTCAATAACATTTCTTTTGGAATAAAATCATATATTATTTCTATGCATGCTTCATATACTAGAAATCCGTTGTGCCACCATGATTTTATACAAATTGTAAGAAACAATTCACGAGTTCTCAACACGATAATTTTATTATAACATAACATATTTACTTTTAAGAAATGATTTAGCATTGTGATCACACATAATAATTTAACGTGCAAAGCACGTACAAATTACTAGTATTCCATAGTCCATCGAATCTTTACCCAAAACTTGAAAACTTCACAACACAAAACTTAACAGAAAACTCGTAAGCTCCGTTAATATAAGAAAATAAATCATCACTTAGGTACTGTTGTGAACTCATTCTAAATTCATTTTGGTGTAATATCTACTGTATTCCAACTCAGTTATGGTTCATACCCTCCTATACTACTCATAGATTCATCAAAATAAGCAAACAACACATAGAAAACAGAATCTGTCAAAAACAGAACAGTTTGTAGTAATCTGGATCAAACATATACCCCAAAAATTATAAAATAAATTTCTGGACGTGAGGAATTTTTCTATTAATCATCTACAAAAATAATCAACTTAATCGCACTCTCCAGTAAAAAATGGCAGCGAATCTCGTGAGCGCAAAAGTTTCTGCTTTTTACAGCAAGATCGCAAAGACTTCACCCAAGTCTTCCCAAAGATTCTACTTGGCACAAACACTAATTAAAACATAAAACCACTTCTAAACACAGGCTAGATGAATTATTTATTACTAAACAGGAACAAAAAGTAAGGAACAAAAATAAAATTGGGTTGCCTCCCAACAAGCGCTATCGTTTAACGACCCTAGCTAGGCATGATGATTTCAATCATGCTCACATAAAAGATAAGAATTGAAACATAAAGAGAGCATCATGAAGAATATGACTAGCACATTTAAGTCTAACCCACTTCCTATGCATAGGGATTTTGTGAACAAACAACTTATGGGAACAATAATCAACTAGCATAGGAAGGTAAAACAAGCAAATCTTCAAGATTTTCAACACATAGAGAGGAAACTTGATGTTATTGCAATTCCTAAAAGCATATATTCCTCTCTCATAATAATTTTCAGTAGCATCATGAATGAATTCAACAATATAACCATCACATAAAGCATTCTTTTCATGATCTATAAGCATAGAATTTTTATTACTCTCCACATAAGCAAATTTCTTCTCATGAATAGTAGTGGGAGCAAACTCAACAAAATAACTATCATGTGAGGCATAATCCAATTGAAAGTTAAAATCAAGATGACAAGTTTCATGGTTATCATTGTTCTTTATAGCATACGTGTCATCACAATAATTATCATAGATAGCAACTTTGTTCTCATAATCAATTGGTACCTCTTCCGAAATAGTGGATTCATCACTAAATAAAGCCATGACCTCTCCAAATCCACTTTCATAATTATCACAATAAGATTCAACACCCTCCAAAATAGTGGGATTATTACTTCCTAAAGTTGACACTCTTCCAAACCCACTTTCATCAATATAATCATCATAAATAGGAGGCATGCTATTATCATAATAAATTTGCTCATCAAAACACGGGAGACAAAAAATATCATCTTCATCAAACATAGCTTCCCCAAGCTTGTGGCTTTGCATATCATTAGCATCATTGATATTCAAAGAATTCATACTAACAACATTGCAATCATGCTCATCATTCAAATATTTAGTGCCAAACATTCTAATGCATTCTTCTTCTAGCACTTGAGCACAATTATCGGAATCCTTATTCTCATGAAAGATATTAAAAAGATAAAGCATATGATGTACCCTCAATTCCATTTTTTTGTAGTTTTCTTTGATAAACTAAACTAGTGATAAAACAAGAAACTAAAGGATTCGATTGCAAGATCTAAAGATGTACCTTCAAGCGCTAACCTCCCCGGCAACGGCGCCAGAAAAGAGCTTGATGTCTACTACACAATCTTCTTCTTGTAGACATTGTTGGGCCTCCAAGTGCAGAGGTTTGTAGGACAGTAGCAAATTTCTCTCAAATGGATGACCTAAGGTTTATCAATCCGTGGGAGGCGTAGGATGAAGATGGTCTCTCTCAAACAACCCTGCAACCAAATAGCAAAGAGTCTCTTGTGTCCCCAACACACTCAATACAATGGTAAATTGTATAGGTGCACTAGTTCGGCGAAGAGATGGTGATACAAGTGCAATATGGATGGTAGATATAAGTTTTTGTAATCTGAAAAAATAAAAACAGCAAGGTAACAAGTGGTAAAAGTGAGCGTAAACAGTATTGCAATGCTAGGAAACAAGGCCTAGGGTTCATACTTTCACTAGTGCAAGTTCTCTCAACAATAATAACATAATTGGATCATATAACTATCCCTCAAAATGCAACAAAGAGTCACTTCAAAGTCACTAATAGCGGAGAACAAACGAAGAGATTATTGTAGGGTACGAAACCACCTCAAAGTTATCCTTTCTGATCGATCTATTCAAGGGTCCGTAGTAAAATAACATGAAGATATTCTTTCCGTTCAATCTATCATAGAGTTCATACTAGAATAACACCTTAAGACACAAATCAACCAAAACCCTAATGTCACCTAGATACTCCAATGTCACCTCAAGTATCCGTGGGTATGATTATACGATATGCATCACACAATCTCAGATTCATCTATTCAACCAACACAAAGAACTTCAAAGAGTGCCCCAATGTTTCTACCCAAGAGTCAAGACGAAAACGTGTGCCAACCCCTATGCATAAGTTCACGAGGTCACGGAACTCGCAAGTTGATCACCTAAACATACATCAAGTGGATCACGTGATATCCCATTGTCACCACAGATAAGCACATGCAAGACATACATCAAGTGTTCTCAAATCCTTAAAGACTCAATCCGATAAGATAACTTCAAAGGGAAAACTCAATTCATTACAAGTGAGTAGAGGGGGATAAACATCATAAGATCCAACTATAATATCAAAGCTCGCGATACATCAAGATCGTGCTGAATCAAGAACACGAGGGAGAGAGATCAAACACATAGCTATTGGTACATACCCTCAGCCCCGAGGGTGAACTACTCCCTCCTTGTCATGGAGAGCGCCGGGATGATGAAGATGGCCACCGGTGAGGGATCCCCCCTCCAGCAGGGTGCCAAAACGGGTCTAGATTGGTTTTTGGTGGCTACAGAGGCTTCTGGCGGCGGAACTCCCGATTTTATTGTGCTCCTCGATGTTTTTAGGGTATATGGACATATATAGGCGAAAGAAGTCGGTCATGGGAGCCACGAGGGGCCCACGATGGTGGGGGCGCGCCTCCCTGCCTCGTGGCCACCTTAAAGCTTCCCTAACGTCTACTCCAAGTCTCTTGGGTTGCTTCCGTTTCAAAAATAACTCCCCCGAAGGTTTCATTTCGTTTGGACTCTGTTTGATATTCCTTTTCTTCGAAACACTGAAATAGGCAAGAAAACAGCAATTTGGGTTGGGCCTCCGGTTAATAGGTTAGTCCCAAAAATAATATAAAAGTGTATAATAAAGCCCATAAACATCCAAAACAGATAATATAATAGTATGGAACAATAAAAAATTATAGATACGTTAGAGACGTGTCAATGAGGTGGCAAACCAGGAAAACATGATCTCGCTTTAATTTGATGGCCACGCACATGACCGATGCGAGCTTCATATCAACTGGTTGATGTGATGTGTTCTCCAAAATAATTAGAATGAATTTTGTCCAAAATTGTGTTTGCAGAACAACCAAGTTAAGCATTAAAACACAAATATGGAAAATCTCATCACATTGTCCTGTATGTAATTAATTACGCTAGGAAAATCAAGATAAGTTGGATATTTTATTGATAATGCCGTGTAAGACATTATTTTTTTAGCAAAAGTAGCAGTAGAGGCTCCCATCGTGCCATTTTCAGTATTATAAGATGGCGTTTGGTTTTGGCCTAAGCTTACCTTGCCAGATTTTTGCCTAGTGGAAAGTTTGGTTGAAGTTATGTTAGCCAACAATTTGATGAGCATTAACAAGAAAATTTAATTAGAATGGACAAAAGATCATTGACATGCTAATATTATTTACTATGATTCAATCAAGATCCCATAATAAACTGTCTTCATGGATCTGTGGGCAGTAAGATCACTTAATTTTGCTAGTGTTAGCACTTTGTGTTGGCTCTTTTGTATCAAATACGTTAATGATGTTGTACCAGACAAACCGACTGTTTTCAATTTTTACAGGACATGCATGCACCTGTCTATCAATTTGCTAATTTCTTGCATGTTGTGATCAATGTTGTATCAATAGGATAATAAGTCGGAGCAAGTAGAGCATCTATGTTGCTACATATGTGGCATTTAGCAATGCAATTTGTAAGAGCAACTCTGGTAGAGTCATATGTTCCATCCCTACATAATAATTGTTAACATGGAGGCTAGAGACGCCAGAATTTACTATAGCGGATTCTCCGTACCTCCCTCTATCTCCATAATTTTGGGAGGGAGCTCCAAAAAGAGGGTAGAGCTTCTATATTGGAGGTTATGGGGGTGCAATATAGTGCACTCAAATTCAACTATTTTTTTCACACACAAAAAATCTAACTATTTTGGTTCACTAAACTTCAGCCACTCCTATTTACTCGTTTTGCAACTCATATCACTATACCAGTCCCAAATGCACTAAAACTGACTAGCAAGCCGATCTGCCCATTTGCATGGTAAGCTACCGTTCACTGTGTTCTTCAACTCGCCCCGGTCGATGGAGGTACGCCACGCGCTCCCGCTGCTCGTGCGTCGGGCCGGTGCACGGCTCGCAGGACGTGTGGCGCTCTGGCATTGGTCGGTATAGCGTGGCGCTCTGGCGTTGGTCGGTGTAGCGTGGCGATCAGTCGTTGGATGTAGCGTGGCGCGTATGAGTGAGCGACCCTACCGATCGAAGCTTGGGCGGTCGGTGGCAAACATTTCCATTTATATTTAGGACGCATTTAGCAGGCGCACGGCCGCCCGAGATGCTTAGGGGGTGTTTGTTTCCAGGAACTTTTTTGTGTAGGGACTAGAAAAAGTTCCTCTTAAAGACTTTTTTACCAAACAGGAGGGACTTTTTAGGGACTAAATTAGACATTTGGGACTAAATGAAGAAGACTCTCAAGGAGAGTCTTTTTTGGGACTTTTTGGGACTTTTCTAATAATGCCCCTCCATGCATTCAATGGCCTGCCATCCCATGGTGTTGTTTAATTGTTATTTTTCTATATACTAGGAGCAACATGGTTATTTAATAACCTTTGGGAAGGGATTAGGGACTTTCTCTGAAAACAAACAGAGAGGGACTTTTTAGGGACTAAAGTCTTTTTAGTTGGGACTAGAAAAAGTCCTAGAACTTATGAACCAAACAGAGCCTTAACCAGCGGCCCATCATTTTAGGTAATTTTTTGTCTCCTTTTTTAATTAGAATAGTCATCTAGTAGTCCTTTTTTCTGCTATGTATTAAATGCTAGCATATGCATCTTCTCCTGTGCATGCATATGCATGTGCATGTGTTTGTTTGCATTTATTTTATGATTTTAAAATTTTAAAAAGGCATAACTTTTAATCCGTGTGTCGAAATTCAAATCTGTTTTCACCGTTGAAGCCTTCACGATGTGCTTTTCAAAAGTATATCCCACATGAGAATGTTTCGACGAACTAATCTTCCTGTCAACTAAACATCAATATATGTGCAACTACACTGCATGCCGCGCCAACTGAGCATATGTGTATGACAATAATCCTTATACCAACTAAACAACAATGTGTGTGCAAGTAGACTACATTGCCGCGCCAACTGAGCATATGTGTGTGTCAATAATCCTGCCAACTAAACATCAATGTGTGTGCAACTAGACTACATTGCCACGTCAATTGCGCATATGTCTGTGGAACTAGTGTCCTGCCAACTAAACATCAGTATGTGTGCAACTAGACTAAATTACAAGCCAACTGAGCATATGTGTGTGCAATTAGTCCTTCTACCAACTAAATATCAATGTGTGTGCAACTAGACTACATTAAAAATAGGGACAAGGCTTGCAATCCACTACTATATAGTTGGTCGGGGTAGTAGACTAGTTGCACATCAAGTTGTTATGGTTGGTAGGTTGCAACCTCATATGAAGTTATATCATTTAGCTCCAAAGTTGGTTTAAAAAAAAGTTGCACCATGTAGTATTAAAGTTGTACAATGCAGTAATTTAGTTGCATCATATAGCACCAAAGTTCGCATCAAAAAAAATTCATCAAAACATACCCTGGGATCTAGTTTCGAAGATCTCGTCGCGATGAATCCAACGGTGAAAACGGATCTGAATTCCGACGTGTGGTTTAAAAGATATGACTTTTTAAAAATTTAAAATAAATGTGCATAAATCTGTTTCCCAGACCAGTCTGTACACATTTAATGCTAATAATAATATCCACTAGCTGACAAAAAACATACATGTGAGCCGGCCGCCCGTTCCTACGAAATAGTGCGCGTGCACTTTGAAGGTTTTAGATTATATTTATCTGTGTGGAAAAGATATGGCTATACGGTGGTGATGCTTCCATAGTTCATGCCAAGCTCCTGTGCCCCACCTCGCCACCTACTCCATCCAGATCCGGGGGGTCGCCGACCACGGCCCAACGACCCCGACCCGTTCTCCCCGATCGCCGTGCCGAGCTCCCTCCGCGCCCTTCCCCCCTCTCCCCATCCCCTAGCAGCTTCTACCAACTCCGGCCGCGCTCGTCACCAACCCAGGTCCGCCGCCACCCATCTCCTCCTCCACATCAGATCCGCCGCTCCCACCTTCCGCCGCGCCGTTGACCACCTCCCTCCAACGACCTCGTCCATCGCCGTGTCGCGGTGTCGCGCCGCCAGACCCCGCAGCCTGCCGCTGACCTCGGATGGCCAAGGCCGCATGCGTGGGCGCCGCCGGCGAACTCCTGGACGACCTCCTCCTCGTCGTCTTCGAGCACTTGCCGGGCGTCCAGGACCTCCTCCGCTGCGCAGCCACGTGCAAACAGTGGCTCTGCCTCATCAAAGACCCGGTCTTCCTCCGACGCATCGGCCTCTGGCCGGAGACAGCGCCGCACCCCTCGGTCCTCGTCGGCATCTTCTACCAGAACGTAGCGGCTAGCGCGATTCAGCCCGTGAGAAGGATACCCGACAGTCCTCCCCAATTCTTGAGCCTTCAGGCTGGCGGCGGCCATCTCACCTTCGACTCCTTCGTCGCCAACGACGACGGGCTCTTCAACTTTGCAAGGCCACTGGCGTCACGCCGTGGTCTTCTCCTCGTGCGCATCCTGCTGCCTACCCCGGCCGACCACCAACGCCGTGAGAAGCTCCATCTTGCGGTGTGCCGCCCTCTGATCGACAAGCGGGGTAGGCATTTGCTCCCACCGCCTCCCTTCTTGGTAAACCATGGATTCATCAACGGGCTCCGCCTAACTGGCTATGCTCTTCTCACCGATGAGGACCACCGTGCCATTGATGATCTGGATCAGCAACGACGGTCGTCGTTCCAAGTCGTCTTGACTTACACAGGCGCCAACAGAGTCATGTATGCCTGTGGGTACTCCTCTGCCACAGACAGTTGGAGCACGCCCATCAAGTGCCACCAGGTTTCACACCTCTCCAGGTGTGGACCGTATGCCGGCGTCGTCACCTGTGGCACCGTGCACTGGCTGTTCACAGACCAGAGAAGCTTCTACACACTCAATGTAAGTGTCGCCACCGCACATGTCTCATTGACCAAGATCCCCATCAACGTCCATGCTGGTGAGCAGCGGCGGCGAGTGCCGTTTCCATGTGTCACCGGAGAAAGAAAGCTCTCTTTTGTGAGCATACGAGATGATGGTGTGCTAGAGCTTTGGGCCAAGCAAGGGCAAGATGACAATGATCATGGCGGCGAGGCTGCTGCAGGAGGGTGGTTGCGCTCTGACCTGATAAATCTAGGAAGCGGTGATAAAATAAACCTTGTCTTCTTCGCGGAGAGGAGAGGTGCCATGCTCGTCGAGCAGGGTGGTGCTTTCTTCACCATTGATCTCAAGAGCAAGGAAAAGGCGTTGGTCGATCTCAAAGGCGAGGAAATGGAGCATGTCAGGGGCATCTGCAGGTTTCCAATGCATCGCTGTAGTAGTAGTTGGTGTAGTGGATTCCACTGCAGCTGGGGGAGGATCAGTCCTTGCGCGTATAACAAGCCTGTGCTGTACGAGGTGGATTGGATAATTGAGGCAAGATGAGGGCAGATTGAGTCTGCAATTTCTTAAAAACTTGTCCACACAGCATGTTGGATTTAAAGTTATGAGTGCCAATAAATCGGAGGTGCTGGAATAAACGCATAATAATGCACTGGAATGACAGCTGATGTTTCTTTTTGGGGCGCATGTGTTAATTCCATCTGCATTCATTCTGACTGTTCTATTTGGCTCAGTAGAACTGAAACTTTCTGTGATGCTGTTTTTCGTCTGGAATTCTGGTGTAGAAGATTGTTTACGAATGACTACAACTGCCATGTGCTTTCAGTTCTGAATATATCTAGGGTAGAAATGCATATCAGTGTCTAACTGTATGTAATCTCATCAACATTGTGAATTATATTTATTGTATATCTCATGATGGATTTGAGCAATGTCGTTAAATTTGACATGCCAACTACAGAACGGTCTTTGTCTGCCGGTTGTTTGGCTGTGAATTGGCCAAAATATGACCTGAGTTGGCATGCAACAAATCCAACACAAGCATAGCACTGGCCCAATCTGGTTAACACAACCAAACTTGGATGAGTGATGCTTGAAAGTTGAAGCTACAACATGTAAGTGTTGAACTTGGAGGAGTAGCGTACCAGGAGCAGCTGCTGTTGTGTCTTTCTTGGTGTGTGGCGGCTCTCACGGAACAGAGGAGGAGGAGCTCCTCTTCTAGGTCAACATTTCTCATGGGCTTGGGCCTAAGAGATAGGTACAGATGGGCTAGGGCCCATACCGGTTCAACACTCCCCCTCAAGATGGGTGGTAGATATCTATCATTCCCATCTTGTCGCAAGCTAGGTTGCATTCCTTTGCTGCCAAACCTTTTGTCAAGCAGTCTGCTATCTGTTGGCCTGTGTGCACATACTCAATCTTTATAATCCCAGCATCAAGCATCTCTTTGATGAAGAATCGATCAATCTCTACATGCTTAGTTCTGTCATGTTGCACTGGGTTGTTAGCTATGCATATAGCAGACCTGTTGTCACACCAGACATTCAGAGGTCCTTCTCTTAGCAATTTCAATTCACTTAGAAGGTTTCTCACCCACAACATCTCATTTAACCCCTGAGACATGGCTCTATATTCTGCTTCTGTTGTTGATTTTGATACAACTGGCTGCTTCTTGCTTCTCCATGAAACTAAGTTACCTCCCACAAACACACAATACCCAGATGTTGATCGACGATCATCCAGGCAACTTGCCCAGTCTGCATCACTATACCCATCAACTACCAAGTGGCCATTCCCTTCGAACCACAGTCCTCTTCCTGGTGTTCCCTTCAAATACTTCAGAATTCTGTGTGCTGCCTCCACATGTCCACTTCTGGGCTCATGCATATACCTACTCACTATGCTCACAGCATAGGCAATGTCTGGCCTTGTGTGACACAAGTATAGTAAACGCCCTACCAGTCTTTGGTATTTCTCCTTATCCACTAGATCTCCAGATTGTGCTGTTACCTTATGGTTTTGGTCAATTGGGGTAGTAGCAGCTTGACACTCTAACATTCCCATATCACTGAGGAGATCCAAGGTGTACTTGCGCTGGGACAAGGCTATCCCTTTGGCAGATCTTGCAATCTCAATACCCAGAAAATACTTCATCTGACCAAGATCCTTCACTTCAAATGCCTTTCCAAGACACTCCTTTAACCTTGCTATCTCCGTCCCATCATCTCCAGTTATGATTATATCATCTACATAGACTGCAAGGATGACAATCTTCCTATTCTGATGCCGGTAGAAGACAGTGTGATCCTTATTGCATTGTTTGTATCCCATCTCACACATAGCCCTTCGGAATCTATCGAACCAAGCTCTCGGTGATTGTTTCAGACCATACAAAGACTTTTTCAATCTACACACCTTGCCTTCAGTTTTAGATGAGTCCAATCCAGGGGGGACTTCCATATAGACTTCTTCTTTTAGTTCTCCATGCAAGAAAGCATTTTTCACATCTAACTGATGCAAAGGCCATCCAAAGTATGCTGCACATGATACTAATATCCTCACAGTGTTCATTTTTGCTACTGGAGCAAATGTTTTGTCATAGTCTATCCCATAGGTTTGACTATATCCTCTTGCAACTAGTCTGGCTTTGTATCTCTCAATCTTGCCTTCAGGATTCTGTTTGACAGAATAAACCCATTTGCAGCCCACTGTTTTCTTTCCTGCTAGCAACTCAGCTAACTCCCAAGTCCTCTGTTTTCTCAATGCTTCTAGTTCTTCTCGCATAGCAGCACACCACTTAGGGTCCTTCTTTGCATTTCTCCAATCTGAAGGAATAACCATCGCTTGAAGAGAAGCAATGAACACTTTATATGATGCCGACAGAGCATCATAATTCACATAATTCCCAATATTATGCTCAAACCCATATCTCTCGACAGGTTCGGCAGCCGCAGCCCTAGTTCCCTTCCTCAACGCAATTGGCATCTCCGTGGATGAGTCCTCCTGTTCTATGTGTGACTCCCCCTGCATCACATTCTCATTTCCTGCTTGCTCCCCCTGGGGTTCATTTGCCTTGGCTCGCCGGGTGTAGACTTTAAGTGGCTTCTGTGCTATGCCCTGCTGCTGCTCAGGTTGCTCTTGAACCTGATGCGTTTCTGTTTCACCTTCTCCACTAGACAACGGCAACATGGGTATAGTGCCCACCATTGGCAGTCTTGCTTGCTGCATCACCTCTTCCTGACATCTTCCTTGTTCTCTCCCTCTTGCTTCAGATACTTGAGGTTGCAACACCACCTCCCCCTCTGGACCAACCACAGGCTGGTCCAGACATTCAAACAACAAGCTCAAGTCAGTTTTTTCCCCATAGTAAGGATTAGATTCCCAGAATGTCACATCCATGCTCACGAAAGTGCGCCTATCAGAAGGACTCCAGCACTTATACCCTCTCTGTCCAGAAGGATAGCCAATAAAGATACACTTCACCGCCCGAGGATCCAGCTTGTTCACAGCAGGTCTATGATCCCTGACAAAACAAGTACATCCAAACACCTTTGGTGGCACACTAAATTTATTCTCTCCTAATAAGAGTTCACAAGGAGATTTCATACCCAGTATCATGGATGATGTGTGATTGATCAGATAGGTTGCAGTCAGAACGGCTTCACCCCATAGACACTTTGGCACATTCATAGTGTACATGATTGAGCGCGCCACCTCAAGGATATGCCGATTTTTCTGCTCTGCCACGCCATTTTGGGGAGGAGTGTCCGGGCAAGATGTCTGATGCAGAATACCTTGGTCTGATAGGAACTCTCCCAGCCTTCTGTTGACATATTCTGTCCCATTGTCAGTCCTTATCATTTGAACCTGCACCTTGAATTGAGTTTTAACATACGCACAGAAGTCCTTGAAACACTCAAACACCTCATCTTTATGTCGCATTAGATACATCCATGTCATGCGAGTATTGCAATCAATGAAGGTGACAAAATATTTCATTCCATTTATCGAGGTTGATGGACATGTCCAAACATCTGAATGAACAAGCACAAATGGGACTATACTCCTGAGCCCCTTACTCACATACGATATCCGAGTGTGTTTAGCATACTCACATGCCTCACACCTTAACTTGGTTTTATCTAAACCATTCATTACATCAGGGAAAGCTTTCTTCATTTTCTCAAAAGAAACATGTCCAAACCTATAATGGTGGATCATAGCTAATGCTTCCTTCTCTATCGCAGTCGCAACAAGAGCCATGCCAGCAGTCTTCACATCCTCCTGGCGATCCATGTACCATAGTCCTCTATGCCTGGTTCCTGCCCCAAGCCTCCTCCCAGTTCCCATCTCCTGAATCAAACAGCGGTACTTATTAAGAGTTACGTCACAATCTATCTGATCAATCAAAGCACTCAATGACACTAGACTAACTGGGAAAGCTGGAACATGCAAAACTGATTCCAACTTAATACTTGGAGTACATTGCACTGCCCCAACCCCCTTAATAGGTTGTGCAGTACCATCTGCAGTTTGAATAGTTCCATTGTACGATTGGGGGTACTATTGATAGCATTCAAACTCTCTAACGTTGCCGGTTACATGTTTCGATGCCCCTGAGTCTAAAACCCAATCTACACCAGCCCTATGAACAGCAACAGATGCAGTTTCATTACCTTCATCAGAGTACACAAAATGAGCAAAGTCACCAAACACTGTCTCTGCTTGCTGTTCGTTCCTCTTGTCTTGACCCTGCTGCTCATTTCTCATGTCTTGACTATGAGAAGAACTGGACTGACCCTCACTCATGACAAATACATTCGCTCTGGCCTCCCCTTGGTAGCGATTGTAGTTGTTATAGTTACTTGGAGCACTTCTGCCCCTGTTGTTGCTTCCACGATAGTATCCCCTGCCATCTCCTCTGTAGCTGCCTCTGTAACCTCCTCTGCCTTTGTTGTCTCTCTTCGGTGGGGCTGTGCACTGGTAACTGAGATGCCCTTTCAGCCCACAATTGTGGCAGTCTCTTGTCTCAGGCCTATTCATTATGTGATAAGCAGGTCTGGAAGCCACCTTTGACCGCTCCACAGCTTTCAGTCTAGTCTCCTCCTGTGCTATAGCAGCAATGGCATCTCTTAGTGACGGCAACTCAGCTTGTTGCATTAAGATAGCCCTTCTATTCTCAAACATGGAGTCCAGCCCCTTCAAAAACTTGAGGACACGCCTATCCTCAACCCACTTTCTAGCTATCACTGCACACTCAGCATGTGGCAACACAATAGGTGCAAGATAGTCTAAATCAGCCCAAAGATGTTTCAGCTCTTCAACATACATCATTACAGTCCTATCACCTTGAGTGACATCATGCACAGTTTCTTCAATTTTGGAGACCAACATGACATTTCCCTTCCCTGAGTACATACTAGCTAACGCTGCCCATACCTCAGCAGCAGTAGGGAGGTCCTCCACCGAAGCAGCAACAGAAGGGGATAGAGAACTCAGCAGCCAATTCAACACGAAACTGTCCGTGGCATTCCATTTCTTCCATGAAGCTCCCCTCTTGTCTTCTGGTTCCTTCACCTCACCAAGAGCATAGTCTTCCAGTGACTTAGTTCTGAGGATGAGTTTACCTCTCCTCGACCACCTCAGGTAGTTTTCTACACCTTCTAACTTCACCTCGTTTGGAGCCAGCTCAATCTTCTGCACCATCTCTGCCTGCGCAGCGCTCGAGCCCACATCAGCAGGTGCCTTCTCACCTGCAGCCACCATCTTCGCGGCCATGATGTCCGCAAGCTTGTCCATTGCAGCCGCCAGTGCTTCCTCCGCCATTTTCCCTTTCAGTCAGCAGCAGACCAAAAACAGCGGGACTTTCAGCACCTGCAAGCAGCAATAGCACTCCTCTTCTCCTCTTCTCAACCAGCAGCAGTTCGTCACCTCTCCTTCCTTTACCAACCCGCAGCAATCAACAGCCGAGAGCAGAAGGGGACTTGGAGACAAACTGCAGCTTCTCGCAGCGGACCTGACAGCGTTGCTGCCGTGTCAGGTGAGATGCGTGACCTGCCCTTCCTTTTCTCTCTTCCCCTCAATCTCTCTCTCGCTGCCTCACGCAGCAGCAGCAGCACCTCCAGCACGCAGCAGCTCCAGCAGCACGTGCGCACAGCAACCTTCTCTCCCGAGCCGGCCGCGCCGCCTTGCTGCACTCTGCCACCAGCCGCAGCCACTGCGCCTAGCTCGCCGTCGTTCGCCCCCGGCAGGTCCTCCTCGCCGGACTACACCACCGGCGCCGCCGCTGCCGCTGCAGCCTGGTCTGATACCATGTTGAACTTGGAGGAGTAGCGTACCAGGAGCAGCTGCTGTTGTGTCTTTCTTGGTGTGTGGTGGCTCTCACGGAACAGAGGAGGAGGAGCTCCTCTTCTAGGTCAACATTTCTCATGGGCTTGGGCCTAAGAGATAGGTACAGATGGGCTAGGGCCTATATCGGTTCAACAGTAAGTATACTTATTAAAAACAAGCCAAAGAGAACAACTAGTAGAACAACTGATCACCGTATAGTTTGCAGATGTTGCAGAAAGAAAGATACCCAGCAACTGAAGCTTTCTTTCTGGTCGTCTTTGGTTGGTACTGGCAGAGATTATTTTCATCCATCTATATAAGGCTAAGTGCATGTAAGTTGTCAATAGTCTTAGTTCTTCAGTTAATGTTTTACTTAACTGATCATGTGTTTCACTTTTGTGAGGTTGTCGTCAACAAGGATGCAGATGATGTACTGTGGGAGAAGACCGGATTCGCCACAGCCCAGTCTGATGAAGAGGAGGAAGAGGAAAGAAAAAAACTGATGAAATAGTGTGCCACGAAGAAGTTGCCTGAAAATAGTGTACGGTGATGCTGAATAAAAGTGCCACCCACGGTGCTCTTGCTAGTATGTCTTACTGTATTTTCCAGTCTTGTTGCAGATAGTAGAGCTGGTAAAACAAAGCCACACCGTGGCCTGGTTTGAAGGGGCCCGTGAGGATGTCCCTTGCCACACCGTGGCCGCTGCGTTCGCCGCCACCTTCGGCTTCCGGCCGGCGAACGTGAGTGTTGTGCGGCACTTCCCCGAGCAGTACCTCGTCAAGTTCATGTACCAGCACAATTGCGCGGACGCCGTCAACCGTGGCGACTTCCTCGTCGGCAACTCCTCTCTCTTCGTCCGTGCCTGGAGGCTCGAGGCGCACGCTGACAATGAAGACATGATGCACCACGTCCGTTTGTGCATCGAGGGGATCCCGGTCCATGCCTGGAATGAGTACGTCGCTGCGTTCATCATCGGTCGTTGGTGCTCCCTCGACTACATCGAGCAGCGGTCTCTGCGCCGGGAGGACACACGCGACCTGTCGCTCTGGGCGTGGACGTCCGACCCCAACGCCATTCCTAAGGTGAAGTGGCTCACGTTGCCCGCCCGCGGCCTCCGACGCCGCGGCCGGCGCGGCCTGAGACACCGTGTGCTGCTGCACCTGGACCTGCTCGAGGACCACTCCAAGGCGCGGGACGACGACGACGACCCACCACCTCCTGACCTCTACGAGTACACCTGGTTCCGCCGTACAGTGGACGGCACGGTGCGGCGGGGAGACAGGCGTGCTGGTCAGCCCAGCGACGTCCAGCGCCCCGCGCGGCGCGACGACGACGATGACGACCGCGGCGGCCGCCGCGGGCGTGATGGCCCGCGCGCACAGGGCGGTTGGCGCGACCGCATCAGTCGCTCCCTGTCCAGGGGCGCCCGTGACCGTCAGCGGCAAGATGGCCAGGAGAGGTCCCGCGATCGCTCGAGCGGCACGGGCGGGAGGCGCCATGGCGCTCAAGCTGTGGCCGCCCTGGGTGACGCTGCGCCGGCCGCGCCACCCTTGGTCCTGATGGGCTCTAGCTCCGCTAGTGACGAAGGGGCAGGCGCCTTGGAGCTACAGCCGGTGCGTGGCCGCAGCCCGGCATGCCAAGGCTCGCCGCGGGCTGCACACAGACGCTCCCAGGAGAGTCTTACGCCACCGGTCTCGCCCCCGCTTTCCCCCACGTCGGTGCTGCCTCGACTTGCCTGCTCCAGGAGGGACGAGGCTCGGGCAGTGACAGCACCTCTGGCGGTCCCGTCCCCGACGGTGTTGCAGTTGTGCTCACCAACGCATCTGCTCCCT
>NC_041382.1:681152545-681194148 GCF_002162155.2 Triticum dicoccoides
TCATCTCCAATGGGCCGCTTCAGCGCACGCCATCCCCGGTGCGGCTCCGCAGGGCTGCTACTGATCTGCAGCCAGCTGGGGTTGGCCTGACCGTGCTCTTTGAAGATCGGCAGGAGCCCTTGCTGCCCTCCCCTGCATCAACGCCTCCCAGGCCTCCTGCTATGCGTCGTAAGACTCTTGCTGGAGTGAACATTGCCCGAACAAGTGCGGGCCTCTCGCTGCACAGGACCAGTGCAAGGCTCAAAGCTACTGGCAGAGCAAGGGTGGTGCCGGCGCCAGCGGCTAAGGCGGCTGAGATCCTGGTTGCTCGTAGTCTGGGGATCTTTAAGGACGGAGAAGACATCACGGCCAAGGCCCTGGATGCATTTGCTGAGCGTTTCAAGGAGCAGCTGCCGCTGGAGGTGATATCTGCCATGCGAGACTTGTTCAGGTTAGATGATGTGCAGGCAATGGGTGTGGAGGACGCCCTCATCCAGCACGGAGGGGAGGGTGCTATGGACATGGAGAGGATGGAGGATGCCGCTGCTGCTCTGCAGGCCTCCACCTGAGCAAGTTGATGTCTCTGGGTTGAAATGTTCTCTATGTTAGCTAAATCCTGGTCCATGTGTGTTGGTCCATGTAATTGTGGTTGGGTTGCATGGCACAAGCATAACCATAGCTGGGTCGTGTGTGGCATGTGGCCAAGCTCAGAAGTGCACTCCATGTTGCCATGTTAGTGCAACCTATCAATGTTATGTGTTGGAATGTCCGGGGCCTCAACTATCCGGATAGACGAGCTACTGTCAGCGCCACCATCGCTGCTTCTTCTTGCCATATTGTGTGTCTTCAGGAAACAAAGCTTCACAATGTCGACATCTTCACAGCTTCCTTCTTAGGAGGGAGCAGACTCCGCAGTTTTGCGCAAAGGCCGGCGGACGGCACTCGTGGAGGCATTTTGCTGCTCTGGGACGATCACCTTGTGGAAATGTCCAACATCACAGCTACCACCTTCTGCCTGTCCGCCATGGTCCGTATTCGTGACTCCGATGTGCAATACAAGCTCACCACCGTGTACGGCCCCGCGGATTCTTCTCGCAAAGATGCCTTCTTCGCGGAGCTTTTCAGCCAAAAACCGCCCAATGGCATGCCATGGCTTGCGGCTGGGGATTTCAACCAAATTTATCGTGCAAGAGACAAAAATAAAAGGCATGTCAATCGAAGTAGAATTAATCGGTTTCGAGCGACACTGCAAAGTTGTGAGCTTAAAGAGATACACCTGCAAAATAGGAGGTTCACTTGGAGCAATGAGAGGGAAAACCCGACTATGTTCAAACTGGACTTGTTTTTTTGCAATGCCGAGTGGGACACCACTTTCAGCACTCATCTGCTTCACACCCTCTCATCCTCTCTATCTGATCACTGCCTGCTTCTCCTCGCAGATGACAAGGGGCCTCGGAGGCCTAGAACCTTCAAGTTTGAAAAATTTTGGATTGCTATGCCCGGCTTTATGGAGGTGGTCAAAAAGGCTTGGATTGAGCCGCTCGAGCATGTTGAGCCATATCAAGTCCTGTTCCATAAGCTCAAGAAGGTGGCTCTCCGCCTTTCCGAATGGAGTAGGGGCCTTTTCTCCAAGGCAAAAGTTTACCTACACGCTGCACTATTCGTGATCCTACGCCTCGACATCGCTCAAGAGACCCGACAACTCTCCCCCGAGGAGAGTGACCTTAGGGCGAGGCTTAAAAGGAGGGTCATTAGCTTGGCCGTGCTTGAGAGAGCTCGGAAAAAGCAAAGTGCGAGAATTGCTAACCTCAAGGAGGGTGATGCCTAACACCAAGTTCTTCCATCGCCGGATTAATGCTAGAAGGAGGAAAATCACATTCATATGCTAAAACATGACCAAGGGTGGATCACCGAGCATGACGCTAAGGAGAAGCTCATTCTGGACCACTTTTCTGAAGTGATGAAAAAAGGAAACACGTGCAATAAGGATCTAAACTGGGAGGAGCTCAACTTAGAGGTACATGACTTGCACGGCCTCGACTCACCCATCACCGTTGAGGAGGTACGTGAGGCAATCAATGACATGCCAAGTGACAAGGCGCCCGGCCCAGACGGCTTCACTGGAGCTTTTTTTAAGAAGTGTTGGGACGTCATTAAGTTCGACATGATGAGGGTGATACACCAGTTTGACTCCCTTCACACATCTAGACTCCATTGGCTCAACTCCGCAAATATAGCGTTGTTGCCCAAGAAAGAGGGCGCGGAGGGGATTGCGGACTACAGGCCCATTAGTCTCATTCATGCCGTCGCCAAGATTATCGCAAAAATTCTTTCCATCCGTCTCGCCCCACGCATGAACAGCTTGGTCTCTAACGCCCAAAGTGCATTCATCAAGAGCAGAAGCATCCACGATAACTTCATGTGTGTCCGGAACTTGGCCCGTAGGCTACACAAATGCAAGACTCCGTCTCTCCTGTTCAAGCTAGATATATGCAAAGCCTTCGACTCGGTCAGATGGGAATACATCCTCGACCTCCTTCGGCGGAGGGGGTTTCCCCCCAAGTTTCGGGATTGGATTGCGGCTCTTATTTGCACATCATCTTCTAGGATTCTGTTAAACGGGGTGGCTGGCACCCCCATCAAGCACGGTAGGGGCCTTCGGCAGGGGGACCCCCTATCCCCGCTCCTTTTTGTCATTGCAATTAACACACTCCAACAACTACTGGAGCTGGCAACCCGAAAAGGACTACTCCACAAAATTCGTGGGAGAGGGATCATGGTGCGAACTTCACTATATGCAGACGATGCGGCTGTTTTCATGGCTCCAATCAAAAAAGATATTGACAACCTCTCGGCCATTTTGCGCGGATTTGGGGAGGTCACCGGACTATGCACCAATTTTCACAAGAGCTTGGTTGTGCCCATTCGATGCAATCACCTAAACCTGGAGCACATTCTGCAAGGATTGCCAGCTAACAGGGCGTCCTTCCCCATAAGATACTTGGGTCTCCCATTGTCCGTCTGGCAGCTTAAGAAGGTGGATTTGCAATTTCTTGAGGACAAAATTGCGGCCAAGTTGGTGACATACATGTTGAAAATATGCCCAAGAGGCAATAATAAATTGGTTATTATTATATTTCCTTGTTCATGATAATCGTTTATTATCCATGCTAGAATTGTATTGATAGGAAACTCAGATACATGTGTGGATACATAGACAACACCATGTCCCTAGTAAGCCTCTAGTTGACTAGCTCGTTGATCAATAGATGGTTACGGTTTCCTGACCATGGACATTGGATGTCATTGATAACGGGATCACATCATTAGAAGAATGATGTGATGGACAAGACCCAATCCTAAGCCTAGCACAAGATCATGTAGTTCGTATGCTAAAGCTTTTCTAATGTCAAGTATCATTTCCTTAGACCATGAGATTGTGCAACTCCCGGATACCGTAGGAATACTTTGGGTGTGCCAAACATCACAACGTAACTGGGTGACTATAAAGGTGCACTACGGGTATCTCCGAAAGTGTCTGTTGGGTTGGCACGAATCAAGACTGGGATTTGTCACTCTGTGTAAACGGAGAGGTATATCTGGGCCCACTCGGTAGGACATCATCATAATGTGCAGAATGTGACCAAGGAGTTGATCACGGGATGATGTGTTATGAAACGAGTAAAGAGACTTGCCGGTAATGAGATTGAACAAGGTATCGGGATACCGACGATTGAATCTCGGGCAAGTATCGTACCGCTAGACAAAGGGAATTGTATACGGGATTGATTAAGTCCTTGACATCGTGGTTCATTCGATGAGATCATCGTGGAACATGTGGGAGCCAACATGGGTATCTAGATCCCGCTGTTGGTTATTAACCGGAGAGTCATCTCGGTCATGTCTGCATGTCTCCCGAACCCGTAGGGTCTACACACTTAAGGTTCGGTGACGCTAGGGTTATAGAGATATTAGTATGCGGTAACCCGAAAGTTGTTCGGAGTCCCGGATGAGATCCCGGACGTCACGAGGAGTTCCGGAGTGGTCCGGAGGTAAAGATTTATATATGGGAAGTCTTGTTTTGGTCGCCGGAAAAGTTTCGCGCATTATCGGTATTGTACCGGGAGTGCCCAAAGGGGTTCGGGGTCCACCAAGGGGGTCCACCTGCCCCGGGGGCCACATGGGCTGTAGGGGTGTGCGCCTTGGCCTATATGGGCCAAGGACACCAGCCCCAAGAGGCCCATGCGCCAAGAGATAAGGGAAAGGAAGAGCCCTAAAGGGGGAAGGCACCTCCTAGGTGCCTTGGGGAGGATGGACTCCTCCCTGGCCGCACCCTTCCTTGAAGGAAGGGCAAAGGCTGCGCCCCCCCACCCCTCTCCCTTGGCCCTATATATAGTGTTGGAAGGGAGGGCAGCAACACCTAAGCCCTGGCGCCTCCCTCTCCCTCCCATGACACATCTCCCTCCTCCCGCAGCGCTTGGCGAAGCCCTATTGGAATCCCGCTACTTCCACCACCACGCCGTCGTGCTGCTGGATCTCCATCAACCTCTCCTTCCCCCTTGCTGGATCAAGAAGGAGGAGACGTCGCTGCTCCGTACGTGTGTTGAACGCAGAGGTGCCGTCCGTTCGGCGCTAGGATCATCGGTGATTTGGATCACGACGAATACGACTCCATCAACCCCGTTCTCTTGAACGCTTCCGCGCGCGATCTACAAGGGTATGTAGATCCACTCCTCCCTCGTTGCTAGATGACTCCATAGATAGATCTTGGTGACACGTAGGAAAATTTTGAATTTATGCTATGTTTCCCAACAGTGGCATCATGAGCTAGCTCTATGCGTAGTTTCTATGCACGAGTAGAACACAAAGTAGTTGTGGGCGTTGATTTTGTTCAATATGCTTACCGTTACTAGTCCAATCTTGATTCGGTGGCATTGTGGGATGAAGCGGCTCGGACCGACCTTACACATACTCTTACCTGAGACTGGTTCCACCGACTGACATGCACTAGTTGCATAAGGTGGCTAGTGGGTGTCTGTCTCTCCCACTTTAGTCGGATCGGATTCGATGAAAAGGGTCCTTATGAAGGGTAAATAGCAATTGGCATATCACGTTGTGGTTTTTGCGTAGGTAAGAAACGTTCTTGCTAGAAACCCATAGCAGCCACGTAAAACATGCAAACAACAATTAGAGGACGTCTAACTTGTTTTTGCAGGGTATGCTATGTGATGTGATATGGCCAAAAGGATGTGATGAATGATATATGTGATGTATGAGATTGATCATGTTCTTGTAATAGGAATCACGACTTGCATGTCGATGAGTATGACAACCGGCAGGAGCCATAGGAGTTGTCTTAATTTATTTATGACCTGCGTGTCAACATAAACGTCATGTAATTACTTTACTTTATTGCTAACCGTTAGCTGTAGTAGTAGAAGTAATAGTTGACGAGACAACTTCATGAAGACACGATGATAGAGATCATGATGATGGAGATCATGGTGTCATGCCGGTGACGATGATGATCATGGAGCCCCGAAGATGGAGATCAAGAGGAGCAAAGTGATGATGGCCATATCATGTCACTATTTGATTGCATGTGATGTTTATCATGTTTATGCATCTTGTTTACTTAGAACGACGGTAGTAAATAAGATGATCCCTCATAATAATTTCAAGAAAGTGTTCCCCCTAACTGTGCGCCGTTGCGACAGTTCGTTGTTTCGAAGCACCACGTGATGATCGGGTGTGATAGATTCTAACGTTCACATACAACGGGTGTAAGACAGATTTACACACGCGAAACACTTAGGTTGACTTGACGAGCCTAGCATGTACAGACATGGCCTCGGAACACAAGAGACCGAAAGGTCGAGCATGAGTCGTATGGTAGATACGATCAACATGAAGATATTCACCGATGATGACTAGTCCGTCTCACGTGATGATCAGACACGGCCTAGTTGACTCGGATCATGTAATCACTTAGATGACTAGAGGGATGTCTATCTGAGTGGGAGTTCATAAGATGAACTTAATTATCCTGAACATAGTCAAAAGGTCTTCGCAAATTATGTTGTAGCTCGCGCTTCAGTTCTACTGTTTAGATATGTTCCTAGAGGAAATTTAGTTGAAAGTTGATAATAGCAATTATGCGGACTAGGTCCGTAAACTGAGGATTGTCCTCATTGCTTCATAGAAGGCTTATGTCCTTAATGGACCGCTCAGTGTGCTGAACCTCGAACGTTGTCTGTGGATGTTGCGAACATCTGACATACACATTTTGATAACTACGTGATAGTTCAGTTAAACGGCTTAGAGTTGAGGCACCGAAGACGTTTTGAAACGTCGCGAAACATATGAGATGTTTCGAGGGCTGAAATTGGGATTTCAGGCTCGTGCCCACGTCAAGAGGTATGAGACCTCCGACGATTTTCTTAGCCTGCAAACTAAGGGAGAAAAGCTCAATTGTTGAACTTGTGCTCAGATTGTCTGAGTATAACAATCGCTTGAATCGAGTGGGAGTTGATCTTCCAAATGAAATAGTGATGGTTCTCCGAAGTCATTACCACCAAGCTGCTTGAGCTTCGTGATGAACTATAATATATCAGGGACATATATGATGATCCTTGAGATATTCGCGATGTTTGACACCACAAAAGTAGAGATCAAGAAGGAGCATCAATTGTTGATGGTTGGTGAAACCACTAGTTTCAAGAAGGGCAAGGGCAAAAGGGATGCTTCATAAAACGGCAAATCAGCTGCTGCTCTAGTGAAGAAACCCAAAGTTGAACCCAAGCCCAAGACTAAGTGCTTCTGTAATAAGGGGAACAGTCACTGAAGCAGAATTACCCTAGATACTTGGTAGATGAGAAGGCTGGCAAGGTCGATAGAAGTATATTGGATATACATTGTGTTAATGTGTACTTTACTAGTACTCCTAGTAGCACCAGGGTATTAGATACCGGTTCAGTTGCTAAATGTTAGTAAACTCGAAATAAAATCTACGGAATAAACGGAGACTAGCTAAAGGTGAGCTGACGATATGTGTTGGAAGTGTTTCCAATGTTGATATGATCAAATATCGTACGCTCCCTCTACCATCAAGATTGGTGTTTGCGTTGAGCATAGACATGATTGGATTATGTCTATCACAATACGGTTATTCATTTAAGGAGAATAACTGTTACTCTGTTTATTTGAATAATACCTTCAATGGTCTTGCACCTAAAATGAATGGTTCATTGAATCTCGATCATAGTGATACACATGTTCATGCCAAAAGATATAAGATAGTAATGATAGTACCACCTACTTGTGGCACTGCCACTTAAGTCATATCGGTATAAAACGCATGAAGAAGCTCCATGTTGATGGATCTTTGGACTCACTCATTTTTGAAAGGATTGAGACATGCGAACCATGTTTGTTGGTAGATATGCATGAAGAAACTCTATATAGATGGATCGCTTGGACTCACCTGATTTTGAATCACTTGAGACATGCAAATCATACCACATGGGCAAGATGACTGAAAACCTCGTTTTCAGTAAAATGGAACTAGAAAGCAACTTGTTGGAAGTAATACATTTTGATGTGTGCAATCCAATGAGTGCTGAGGCATGTAGTGGATATCGTTATGTTCTTACTTCACAGATGATTTGAGTAGATGTAGAGTATATTTACTTGATGAATCACGAGTCTGAATTATTGAAAGGTTCAAGTAATTTCAGGGTGAAGTTGAAAGATCATCGTGACAAGAGGATAAAATATCTATGATATGATCATAGATATGAATATCTGAATTACGAGCTTGGCACAGAATTAAGACATTGTGGAAATTGTTTCACAACTAATACAGCCTGGAACACCATAGTGTGATGGTGTGTCCGAACATCATAACTGCACCCTATTGGATATGATGCATACCATGATGTCTCTTATCGAATTACCACGATAGTTTATGGGTTAGGCATTAAAGACAACCACATTCACTTTAAATAGGGCACCACGTAATTCCGATGAGATGACACCATATGAACTATAGAGAAACCTAAGCTGTCATTTCTTAGAAGTTTGGGGCTGCGACGCTTATGTGAAAAAGTTTCAAGCTGATAAGCTCGAACCCAAAGCGGATAAATGCATCTTCATAGGACACCCAAAACAGTTGGGTATACCTCCTGTCTCAGATCCGAAAGCAATAAGGGATTGTTTCTAGAATCGGGTCCTTTCTCGAGGAAAAGTTTCTCTCGAAAGAATTGAGTGGGAGGATGGGGGAGACTTGATGAGGTTATTGAACCATCACTTCAACTAGTGTATAGCAGGGCACAAAGAGTTGTTCCTGTGTCACCTACACCAATTGAAGTGGAAGCTTATGATATTGATCATGAGACTTCTGATCAAGTCACTCCCAAACCTCGTGGGATGACAAGGATGCGTACTACTTCAGAGTGGTACATAATCCTGTCTTGGAAGTCATGTTGCTAGACAACAATGAACCTACGAGCTATGGGGAAGAGATGGTGGGCCCGGATTCCAAAATGGCTCGAGGCCATATAATTCGAGAGAGGATCCATATATGAAAACAAAGTGTAGACTTTGGGAGAACTACTTGATGGTCGTAAGGCTGTTAGGTACATATGGATTTTAAAAGGAAGACGGACAATGATGGTAAATGTCACCATTAAGAAAGCTCGACTTGTCGTTAAGAAGTTTCTCGACAAGTTCAAGGAGTTGACTACGGTGAGACTTTCTCACTCGTAGCGATGCTAAGAGTCTGTTGGAATTATATTAGTGATTATTACATCTTGCAGATAGGATGTCAAAACATTGTTTCCTCGACGATTTTCTTGAGGAAAGGTTGTATGTGATACAACCGGATGGTTTTGTCAATCCTGAAAGATGCTAATAAGTATGCAAAGCTCCAGCAATCCTTCTGAGGACTGGAGTAAGCATCTCGGAGTTGGAATGTATGCTTTGATGAGATGATCAAAGATTTTGGGTGTATACAAAGTTTATGAGAAACTTGTATTTCCAAAGAAGTGAGTGGGAGCACTATAGAATTTCTGATGAATATATGTTGTTGACATATTGTTGATCAGAAATGACGTAGAATTTCTGGAAAGCATATAGGGTTATTTGGAAATTGTTTTTTAATGGAAAGCCTGGATTAAGCTACTTGAACATTGAGCATCAAGACCTATAAGGATAGATCAAAACGCTTAATGGTACTTTCAAATGAGCACATACCTTGACATGATCTTGAAGGTGTTCAAGATGGATCAGTAAAAGAAGGAGTTCTTGCCTGAGTTCTAAGGTATGAAGTTAAGACTTAAAGCTTGACCACGGCAGAATAGAGAGAAAGGACGAAGGTCATCCCCTATGCTTAAGACATAGGCTCTACAGTATGCTATGCTGTGTACCACACCTGAAATGTGCCTTGCCATGAGTCGGTCAAGGGGTACAAGAGTGATCTAAGAATGGATCACAGGACAACGGTCAAAGTTATCCTTAGTAACTAGTGGACTAAGGAATTTTCTCGATTATGGAGGTGGTAAAAGAGTTCGTCGTAAAGGGTTACGCCGATGCAAACTTTGACACTAATCCAGATTATTCTGAGTAGTAAACTGGATTCGTATAGTAGAACAGTTATTTGGAATAGCTCCAAATGTAGCGTAGTAGTTGCATCTACAAGATGACATAGAAATTTGCGAAGTACATACGGATCTGAAAGATTCAGACCCGTTGACTATAACATCTCTCACAAGCATAACATGATCAAACCCAGAACTCATCGAGTGTTAATCACATGGTAATGTGAACTAGATTATTGACTCTAGTAAACTCTTTGGGTGTTAGTCACATGGGGATGTGACCTTGAGTGTTAGTCACATAGCGATGTGAACTGGATTATTGACTCTAGTGCAAGTGGGAGACTGTTGGAAATATGCGCTAGAGGCAATAATAAATTGGTTATTATTATATTTCCTTGTCCATGATAATCGTTTATTATCCATGCTAGAATTGTATTGATAGGAAACTCAGATACATGTGTGGATACATAGACAACACCATGTCCCTAGTAAGCCTCTAGTTGACTAGCTCGTTGATCAATAGATGGTTACGGTTTCCTGACCATGGACATTGGATGTCATTGATAACGGGATCACATCATTAGAAGAATGATGTGATGGACAAGACCCAATCCTAAGCCTAGCACAAGATCATGTAGTTCGTATGCTAAAGCTTTTCTAATGTCAAGTATCATTTCCTTAGACCATGAGATTGTGCAACTCCCGGATACCGTAGGAATACTCTGGGTGTGCCAAACGTCACAACGTAACTGGGTGACTATAAAGGTGCACTACGGGTATCTCCGAAAGTGTTTGTTGGGTTGGCACGAATCAAGACTGGGATTTGTCACTCTGTGTAAATGGAGAGGTATCTCTGGGCCCACTCGGTAGGACATCATCGTAATGTGCACATTGTGATCAAGGAGTTGATCACGGGATGATGTGTTACGAAATGAGTAAAGAGACTTGCCGGTAATGAGATTGAACAAGGTATCGGGATACCGACAATCGAATCTCGGGCAAGTATCGTACCGATAGACAAAGGGAATTGTATACGGGATTGATTAAGTCCTTGACATCGTGGTTCATCCGATGAGATCATCGTGGAACATGTGGGAGCCAACATGGGTATCCAGATCCCACTGTTGGTTATTAACCGGAGAGTCATCTCGGTCATGTCTGCATGTCTCCGAACCCGTAGGGTCTACACACTTAAGGTTCGGTGACGCTAGGGTTATAGAGATATTAGTATGCGGTAACCTGAAAGTTGTTCGGAGTCCCGGATGAGATCCCGGACGTCACGAGGAGTTCCAGAATGGTCCGGAGGTAAAGATTTATATATGGGAAGTCTTGTTTTGGTCGCCGGAAAAGTTTCGCGCATTATCGGTATTGTACCAGGAGTGCCCAAAGGGGTCCGGGGTCCACCAAGGGGTCCACCTGCCCCGGGGGCCACATGGGCTGTAGGGGTGTGCGCCTTGTCCTATATGGGCCAAGGACACCAGCCCCAAGAGGCCCATGCGCCAAGAGATAAGGGAAAGGAAGAGTCCTAAAGGGGGAAGGCACCTCCTGGGTGCCTTGGGGAGGATGAACTCCTCCCTGGCCGCACCCTTCCTTGAAGGAAGGGCAAAGGCTGCTCCCCCCCTCTCCCTTGGCCCTATATATAGTGGGGGGAAGGGAGGGCAGCAACACCTAAGCCCTGACGCCTCCCTCTCCCTCCCATGACACATCTCCCTCCTCCCGCGGCGCTTGGCGAAGCCCTGTTGGAATCCCGCTACTTCCACCACCACGCCGTCGTGCTGCTGGATCTCCATCAACCTCTCCTTCCCCCTTGCTGGATCAAGAAGGAGGAGACGTCGCTGCTCCGTACGTGTGTTGAACGCGGAGGTGCCGTCCGTTCGGCGCTAGGATCATCGGTGATTTGGATCACGACGAATACGACTCCATCAACCCCGTTCTCTTGAACGCTTCCGCGCGCGATCTACAAGGGTATGTAGATCCACTCCTCCCTCGTTGCTAGATGACTCCATAGATAGATCTTGGTGACACGTAGGAAAATTTTGAATTTATGCTACGTTCCCCAACAATACGAGGGGCAAAACATCACCACCATTGGACGGACGACACTTGTTAAGTCTGTCGCCACCTCGCAAGCGGTCTATTTCATCACATCTTTGGTCATACCGCCGGGCATTCTTCACAATATCAACAAACTGGAGCGGGCTTTCCTTTGGTCGGGATCGGATAAGACGACGGGCGCCAAGTGCAAGGTCAACTGGGAGATGGTTTGCCGCCCGTGCGAATATGGCGGCCTAGGGGTTCTCAACACCGATAAATTCGCACGGGCCTTGCGCTTGAGATGGCCATGGTTTGAATGGACGACACCACAAAAGTTGTGGGTGGGCTTGGGAAATCCATGTAATGAGGAGGACCTTGACTTCTTCTATGCATCCACGACCATCACCATGGGGAACGGCGCTAAAACGCCTTTTTGGGATTCAGCCTGGCTCCATGGGTGCAAGCCTAAGGATGTTGCCCCGCTCGTCTTTGTGGCCTCCTCAAGGAAGAATTGGAAGGTGCGGGAGGCCCTACAAAATAATGCATGGATTCTCAAGATCAACACCTCCACGGTTGTCTCCGCTGAGCACATCCAACAATTCTTCACACTATGGACACTTGTGAATGATGTACATCTGGATGCACTCTCTGAAGATACTATTGTGTGGAAGCATACGACAAGCGGGCACTACACTGCAGCCTCCGCCTACAAGGCCCAATTCCTTGGCTTGGTTCTCTCTCCCATGGACCAAATGGTTTGGAAAACTTGGGCGCCACCAAAGGCTAAATTCTTCGCTTGGTTGGCTATCCAAGACAGAATTTGGACCGCGGATAGACTACAAAAACGTGGATGGCCAAATTGTGGTCTTTGCACCCTTTGCAAGCGAGAGCAAGAAAGTGGACCGCACCTTTTCTTCAAGTGTCGCTTCACTATTAGGCTATGGAACTTGGTCATTGCAAAATTTGGGCTTCATCATATGAACACCTCTATGTGGCATCTTGAGAGTTCGGTCAAGGAATGGTGGACAAATAGGACCGACGCCGGAGTCCCCAACAGGAAGGCCATGGCCTCTCTAACCATGCTCGTGTCATGGACCATTTGGAACGAGCGGAATGCCCGTGTTTTCCGGAACAAGAGTGCTCCGCCACCAATCTTGCTAAACAACATCATCTGCGAGGCAAACCTTTGGATCACCGCCGGAGCAGAAAAATTAGGGAACATTATTTTGTGTGAGTAATCTTCCATGCCGTCTAAAAGTGTGCCCTTGTAACAAACTCTATCCTCTTCTTATTTAATAGATGAGGCAAATCTTTTGCCTCCGTTTCAAAAAAAAAAGCCACGCTGTCAAGGTTCTGCATTGTTTTGACAACAGACTTATCTCATATCTTCCCCGTGTCTGCCAATAGATCGCGGGTGCTGGAACCAATGCAGAATAATTCATTGGAATAACAACTGATGTTTCTTTTTGGCTACATGTGTTAATCCCTGTACATTCATTCTGACTGTTCTATTTGGCTCAGCATAACTGAAACTTTCCATGATGTGTTTTTCGTCTGGAATTATGGTGTAGAAAACTGTTTACAAGTGACTATGACTGCCATCTGTTTTCACTTCCGAATCTATCTAGGCTAGAAATGCAATATCAGTGTCTCACTGTAATTTCGTCTGACACTGTGAATTATATTTATTTTATATCTCATGTTTGATTTGAGCAATGTGGTTAAATTTCGCAACTATGGAACGGTCTTTGTCTGGCGGTTGTTTGGCCGTGAATTGGCGAAAATATGACCTGGGTTGGCATATGCCGCCAATCTATTGATGAGTGGTTATACAATGGTGGTCCTTATGAGCTAACTGTTCTACACTTCTTACTTGGTGTAGCTTGTTATATGGGTCGTGCGTGGGATATGCGTCCTTGGATTGTTGTTGGATATTCAGCTCCCGTTGCAGCTGCTACTGCTGTTTTCTTGATTTACCCTATTGGTCAAGGAAGCTTTTCTGATGGTATGCCTTTAGGTCTAAAAGCGCAGCGCTGGCCTAATCTGGTCAACACAACCAAACTTGGATCAGTGCACGTTGAGGCTACGACATGTAAGTACACTTAAAAATAAGCAAAAGAGAACAACTGGAAGAAGTGATCACGGTATAGTTGCAGATATCACAGAAAGAAAGTTACCCAGGAACTGATATCACGGTATAGTTGATACTGGCACACGTTTTTTTTCATCCATCTATCGAACATATAAAGGACGCTACCCAACCCGCCATTTTTTTTTTTGAAGGGTACCCAACCCGCCATTCTGAGGCCTCCGCGCGCGCGACGCTGGTTGGACCGTGCGATTCTTTTACTGTGCTTTTTTTTGACCGCTGGCAATTGGTCAGCCGTCGTTTTTTTTCACGTTTATGACTGCTTCGAGAGTGGATGACGAGTGGGTCTCTTTATGTGTGGGGCCGAGAGAATGGCGTGCGTGGGAGCCCCAGACCGACGAGGGGTAAAAAGAAAAAAGCAAGCCAGCCGCCTCCTCTCTCCCCGCTCGTCTCCTCCTCTCCCCACGCCGCCCCTCCTCTCCCCGCTCGTCTCCTCCTCTCCGGCCGCTCCCCCCAGCCGGCGGCCCGGCGCCCACTAGCTGCTCTCCAGATGCATCCTCCCCATGATCCTGGGATGGAGGGAGTCGTGGTGGCAGGGGACAGATGCGTGATGAGGAGGAGGCCGTGGTCAATTGGTCATGGTGGCGTGACGGAGGTCGTGGCTCGCCCCCCGCCGCCTCTCTCGCGGGCCCATTTTCCCTGCCCCCTTCCCGGCGTCCTTACCTCTGCCATGGCCTCCACCCTCCCTCTCCATCGTCCTTCCCGAGCTCTTCCTCTTCGGGGGTCGCCGCCATCCGATGCCGCGCGCCATGATTCTAGATCGGCCGTAGGTCGAGAAGGAGCGGTTGCTACAGTGAGGGCAGCAGGGTCCCCACCCCGGCGGCTGTGTGCAGAGGGGGAGAGGTCAAGGACGGTTGCCAGTTCATGGAGGAGAGATGCGACACAGGTGAGCTCTTTCTTCCTCCTTTCCTCATTTTCCCATGGTGAACTGAGATCATCCTTCCTTTTTTCTTCTTCTTATGCACATAGTGTTTGGGTTGCTGTTGATTCCTACACTGATTTTTCAGTGGTGGCATGGTGTTCATCTCCAGGTCGGTTGCAACCTTCTGCCCCCATCATTCCCTGTGTTTTCTTTTCATGATCTACACACTAATTTGTAGATTGGTCGGATCTGTTGGCATTAGGCAGCACAAGAATAAGAACATTTCTCAGTTTTTTCATGTGAGACCGGATTCCAAATGGAAAGGAAGGGGATTTTCAATCCAAGTTTAATTTTCCTTTCTATCTATATGCTTCTGCATAATATTTGGTTTTTATGTTGTGTGTGTTTGACGAAATGACAAGGCCTTGCAGCAGAGGATGAAGATGGAGCTGGCAGCAGGGATCATGGGAGCAACGGGGGTGGCTGGCCTCCCGAAGCTAGACGAGAAAGGGGGCAGCAGTGCAGGGACGGAAGAGGGTGTCCATGTGCTATCCATTTCTGCTCATCTTCAGCTTGCAGGTTGCTGGGTTTTCTCCTCTCTGCTTGTTGGTTTTCTTTGATTAGTAGAACAAGTAGCACAGCATGTGTTTGTGAAAATGCTTCTCACAGATGAAACTTTTGGTGTGCCTAGACTTGCCTTCTTTCTTAGGAGAATATGCTTGCTGAGACAAATGGTCTAAATTTCATAAAGGACCAGCATCAATTAGTACAGACTTTTCGATTACCTAAGTATTATTAATGTAATTATTTCGTCTCCTATGACATATGCATGTGGCACTTTGATTTTGCTGTAGAAGGATGTACAAATGTTTACTGTTGAGTGATATTGATATTTTTCCTTGGTGCACCATCAAGAACTAGGAAGAGCAACATCTGTATGGCTAGATGTATCTTTTATGAGCACCTGAGTTCATGTATAATGAGCAACTGAGCATATTTGGTGTACATTCCTGAGATATATCTGTATGTGTCTCCTTTTTTTAGATTTTTATCTAAAAGCAGAGCTACCTACTAATGGCTCACAAGATAGAAAACTAAGCCTGATTTCTCAGGTAAATCGTGTTACTGAATACACTGCTTTTATATCTTAGTAAGAAATAAGAAATATATCATGATTTATAGTGTGCAGGTGCTCACAAGATCTTTTTTTTTGCATAACCGTCTTAGGAATCTTCTGCTGTGGCGCTTATGCGTCTAAGATATTAACAGGGCAGAGGCTCTAGAGAGGAGGTTTGATTTTCCTTTTCGGGATTTGTAGCATGAATGCAAGAATTTCTCCTGTAGGTATGGCTTCATTCCTCCATTCGCCATATGCAAATCTTGGTCTTCGATTTGTTTTATTTCCCATGAGTGACCTAAGATTACTGTCATGCTATGGAAGCCTAGAGTGTAGAGTGAGTCAAATATGTACTAGATGCACTAATTTAGCTCATTGCCTTGCTTCATGCACCTCAGGTTTGGATATGTCCTTACTTTCATGGCTCAATCATCAAATGACGTCAAAATTGAATTCCTGAAAGCAAGGTATATCAAATCATCCTTGTTTTGTTGTCCAGTGCTTATTTCATTGTGGATATACATATTTACTATCACATATGGCGCAGATCTTGAATGACCTTTCTCTTGCAACCTCTCTTGACAATTAGATTTCATTTGTCTATGTAGGCTAATTAATGATGGAAAACTAACTGATGCTCTTGTTGTATCCGACTGTTGTTTGCGCAATGGAGCGTCTGATAAATTACTTTGATTGTCCATTGATCAAAGGGAATAAATAATAAGTCTAGGCACAGGACAACGTAACAATATGTGCTTGAGTCCTTACATCATACGTGATCGTGTAATTCTATGACACAACCTGTTTATGGAGTTAAATCTTGACAAGGCATATTTCCCATTTCTCAGCTTACTTTCTCATATCTTGCGCTAACCACTCCCAGGACACCAGATCCGCGTCCTCATTGTCCCCCCAGCCTTTCTCATTGGACGAAGATGACAGGGAGGAGAGGATGCTAGCCAGGAAGGTGCACATGGCATTGGCGTCGCCGACCCCACACCAGCGATGGTACAATAAAATCACCTTAACCATCACCAGAATTTGATCCTCTTTCTTTCCTAATTTATTTAATCACATAGGCCAAGGAGCCATCGGCGATGGTGTAGCTGCAGCAGCCTGTCAATTGGAGGAGAGGCCAAGGACCATGGTTGATCTAAGAGCAGTCTCAACTTGCTTGTAGATCTGTTCTGGAGCATGGTTCATTTATCTATGATTCCCCACCCTAACAAAGCATGGTCCACATCTTGAATTTGAAGTGAACTTCAGTCTAATTTGTTGCTGGTTGTGCTGAACAGTTCGGTCAGGGTGGACGTGCTTTTGTTCTATTTGTGAGTTCCTTTGTCCGAGTTGAGTGCACCCAAAATTGACTGCCGGGAGAATTTGTACTGCCCATTTGACGGTTTTGGAGGCTCATGGTTTTGTGGCATGGATTGCTGCATATAACATCTTCTATATCGTTTGCCGGTAGAAAGATGTTATTGTCCTGAGATATACTCTTCTGGGATTATGGTGTACAACTCCTGCTCTGTTGCAAACTGAAATTCCCATCGGGTTCCATGTGTTTATAGGGTTTCTTAGCCCCAATAGGCAGTGTGATAGGCACGACCTTGTTGGTGATATTTCTCAATTGTTCTTTGAATGCCCTTTGGCCAAGCTGTGGTGGCCTGATCTTTCTAAATTAGTTGAGATCAATATGGGCATATTGCTAAATGTTGGTTCAGCAGTAACAAGAATAGGTATTGTTGTTGCCTTTTGGTTGTTGGTTTCAGTTTCTGCTCTGGCAGAGTAGCAGTTCCAGTTCCGTGTAATACTGAATCTGTCAATTGGGCTGTAACGCTTATCGTTCTGTTCCATCACCTGGGATGAGGAAATATGTCTGTTTTGTGGGTCAAACAGAGTTAGCATGGAGAAACTTTCTTTCTCCATTTAGTATTGAAACCTATGAACGAAATGACCAATCATGCAAAACCTGGCATATCTTGTTGGATACCCAATGTTATATGGATACTTGCTAGATACATATCCACCAAGTATTGGGAATAACGAAACAAACAAGTATTTATTTCACTCTTACTACAGTTGAAGAATCAAAAAATTTCAGTAAACAGAAGAATCAGTATATCACCCTGCCTCATCGTGTTCTGCCGTAAACATGCCAAATGAGGCGTTCTTAAATGGGCCACGAAAAAAACAGGCCCACAACAGATGGCACCCAATCGAATCTATACCTAATAATAAAGTATCCCTCAAAAAAACTTACAAGAATAAAGTCATTCGTGCGTTTGGCGGTATGTCACATAAATTACCCCGAAAATTGCAAAATATTCCCACCGATGCCAACTATAAGCCAAAAAAAATTCACACAGGGGAATCCACCACTTAAGCCGGCCCACAGAGTAGGGACCTCCTATAATACGCTCTGCACGCTGGGAGAAGACGCAGCGCCCGTTAAGCCGGCCTGTTTTTAAATTTCGTTTTTATTTTTTATTTTAATTTTATATATTCTTTTGTTCTCCTCTAAATTATATAATTTTATACCTAAAAATGTTCTAAAACTTAAAAAATATAAATTTTGAATAAAATAAAAGTATTCAATAAACAATAAAATATCTGTGGATTCAAACAATGTTTATAATTTTTAAAAAATATTTGCATATTCATAAAATGTTCAAAATTTTGAAAACAAATGTGTTAGAAATAAAAAAATGTACATGATTTAAAAAAGTTCATGTATTATTTTTTTAATGAAATTGAACAAAATGTTCGCCAAAATGTTATCGGTGATGCAGCAAAATATTGTCATGGCCTGTGGAGGTTATGATTTTTTTTCTGGCATTAGAACGCACTGGCTCTTTTACTATTAAATATTACAGAAAGTATATAGACTTATCAAAAAATGCATTGAAAAGTTCTATCATTTTATGCATCTAACAATTAATTCTACTAGGCATCTACCATGCAAATGATCCAAAGTATTTCGTTACCGATCCACACCACTTCACCAAAGAATGCACATCAACATCTTATGGCACACACAAAGGAAAATAATCTTCCTTTTTCTACAGCATGTTCTCTTTGCAATTATGCAAGCTCTACCTTTTGAAATTTTTAGTGTGAAGATGCCTTATCAAGAATATTAGCTCAGATAAGTCCAGATGTATGCCAACTAAAAAGGCTCTTACATATGTTTCAATCTGTATCCACATATTTCAATGCACACTCCTCCAATACCTGGCTTGCGCTCGGTCTTTGCGCCATGGGCGCAACGGGTCATCTAGTAAGGCTAAAAGTATGTAAATTGTCAGCAGTCTTAATGCTTCAGCTAATAATGTTATAATTGATGGTGTGTTTCACTTTGTCAGGTCGACAAGGATGCAAATGATGTACTGCAGTATGAGAGAAGAAGCCGGATTCAGCACAACCCAGTCTGATGAAGAGGAAGAGGAAGAAGAAGAAACTGATGAAATGGTGTGCCAGGAAGAAGTTGCCCGAAAATAGTGTCGATGCTGAATAAAAGTGTCACCCACAGTGCCCTTGCTAGTATGTCTTACTGTATTTTCCAGCCTTGTTGCAGATAGTAGAGTTGGTAAAACAAAGCAACGCCGTACGTCAAGATGGTTCCGCATTTGTTTCGACAACAGGATTATCTCATCTCTTCCCCTGACTTTTTCCTTCTCTGGCCTGGCAACCCAAGTCGTTGATCTAAAGAAACTGAATGAAGTGGATGTAACCTTGCACTGCTGACTACGCATGCATATGCGACTATGCAAGTGTGCTTCCAATCAGTTCAGTAATTCAGTCTGTTCCTTGGCTCTGACCACACCAACCCCAGGTAATCTTATCTCGGAGCCCGTCAAAACAATCTTCCTTTAACTAAAGCAAATATTGATGGATTCATGATCTCTCATAATACTAAAAGCTTAGTGTGCCATCCAATGTAGAAAACCTGGACGCCCGGCCCGGCATGGCGCCTCGCTCACCGGACCGGTCCGGCCAAGCCTAGCTTCACCAACCCCGGCTTTGGAGTCGACGAGTTTATTTATAGGGACTACGTCCACTCTCCAGGCAGACACAAGCGCGAGCTGATCATCACGCACGCAGGCACGAACAGCGCGCGATGGCCTCCACCAAGAAGAGCTGGGCGCACGAGATCGAGGCGTCCGTGGCGGCGCCACGGCTGTTCCGCGCCGGCGTCATGGACTGGCACACGCTGGCGCCCAAGCTGGCCCCGCAGGTCGTCGCCAGCGCCCACCCCGTCGAGGGCGAGGGCGGCGTCGGCAGCGTCAGGCAGTTCAACTTCACCTCCGGTACGTACCGCATACATGCAGTTCAACTTCGCCTTCAGCAGGCACGTGAACGTGACACGCAGGTTGGTTGGCCTTGCATGCAGCCATGCCCTTCAGCGTCGTGAAGGAGAGGCTGGACTTCCTGGACGCGGACGGGTGCGAGTGCCGGTCGACCGAATATGGCGATGTCTAACTGTATGCGCGCGCAACGCCAATCGCTGCCGTCGCTGTTTCATTTGGATGCGAGCGAGCGTGGCCCACCTGGCCCCATCCAATCATCCCTCTTCCAATTTTCTTCTGGATATACGGTATGAATACAGTCAAATCATATGTACCATGCCTACGCCCCGTACCTACTCGTACTCGCCCACGACTGCCATCATTTACACCACGACCCAGCTACCCCATCCACGCCGAGCCAATCCAGATTTCAATTTTTGAATCGCGTCCGGAAGACGCTCCTCATCGCCGTGAACCACTCCGGTCGGCCAACGCAGTACCGCGCACCCCCGCCGGCCAACGCAGTACCCACGATGGAGCCAACGGATCTTGAACCGGAGTCACTCACAGATCTGCTGTTCAGGTTGGTTTCCATCTCAAAAGCTTTTCTTTTCATCGCGTTCTCCACCATGGCCTTCAATCTCTCTTGCGTGGGATGCCATGAACAGCTTTTGTTCGGCGCCGCCCGCTGCGGTGTGCGTCCCAGATACGGGATGGACCGAGGATGAAGACGACGGGGAGCATGTCTTATCTCCAATAAGCACCTCCTTCCCCAAGCGAAGACGGAGGAAATCTTCGGCTACTGATTAAGAATCCGAAGTTTCACGGTCCAATCCAATTTTTTCCACCGTCCCAGATATTGATTCCAAGGACACCACTGCCAGCCACAGTTCGCCCTCGCCTGAATCGCTACACACTCCTGCTCCAGGCCGGGAAGGTACTCTCTCTCCATCTCATTAATGTTTGTCCTCGATCATGATTTTGTCTCCACAGAGTATAGATGCATCATAATCAATATTTTTGTGTCGAGGAATCATTCCAGTGGTTTATTCTTTCTAGTCAAATAATAATCAGGTCGGTTACAAATTCTCATTGGTCTTATATTGTACAGTAAGATAAAATATGGATGAGAGGGACAGTTCGACCAGTGCGGGCAGAAGCCCTGCAATTAGTTATGAGTTCGATCCACTCTTGTCGGATTTGGGGAGCCAAACTATATCTCGATAGCAATATAATTGTGCAGATTTCTATCCACATTATAGTTGCGGTGAGAATCATGCAGATGTGTTGAACAATATGAGACACATTTCCAAATCAGAGCCCTATGAGGATTTTTCACTTTTGTGGATCAAATTGTTGTTATTTCTTGGTACGTGTTGAATTCAAACTGCTTGATGGCCATATATGATTTGCGTATAAAGTGCTCATAAATATATATAGTCCATGCTGGCAAGTAATGCAAGTAATTTTCAGTCTTAGTTGTGTGCAAGGCAAGTAATTCTGGACCCATATTGGAGCAATGTGCACTTCACTTTTCCTATTTTTAAATTTCTTTGCAAGATGTTTAACAATTCTCAATTATGTAGTGTCTGACATGGCAAGATACCAGACTGCTGTGCCACATTACCAGGAAGGAGAAGTGCTTTGGACAAGGCCATGAGAAATTATGCGGATAGGGAGTTAGAGTGCGTCATAAATCCAGAGATCAGCCAAGAGTTCGATTCTTTGGCTGAAGCTTACGACTCCTACGACCTGTACTCTTGGGAAACAGGATTTGGTATTAAGTATGGTCAATGCCAAAGAAACATACAGGGATGCAAGACAGTCTTCAGCGAGCTGGGATTAATTCTTGCTGCTTGCTTACAGATTTGTAGTTCAAGATGAATACGGTTTAGTAGCACATAGACCGTACCATCACCTTTGGAATGCCTACAGTTCAGCTGGTTGCCTCTTTTTATTTATTTATATCTTCCTGCAACCGACTTTCACGCATGCAGTATATGCCTTTTTCTGTTGATTGTTAAGTTCTAAAGCTAGCTAAATGGATTTTTGTCCTCAAAAGACTAGCACTGCAATGAGCTTTGTACAGATCAACTAAGGTGCAGCTTATTTTACGTGTATTTGTTTGTGCTGGCCAATAGAATTTCTTTGATATGTTCATTGTGTTTTCCCACTATTTAGTGCTATGGAATTTGGTCAGCATGCTTTATTTAGCTCCTTGATGTAGCCAAAATATGCCTGTGATATTGTCAACACTAGACACTTGGTCGCATATAACACTAGACAATTTGATCAAACGTGCTGGACACTTACGACCTTGAGACCGATGGAATTTATCAAGTTTTTTTTCCAACCGCACACGATTCTTGCCATATCACTTTGATATATTAGTTTTCAGTGTTTCAATTGGACCTTTGTAGGATATTAGTATTAAGCTAGTCCCCCGGATATAGAACTTTGATTCAACATGACCGGTGCTTCAGTGCTCAATCACAAAGGACTTTAGATGCTACTCGCGTTTCATTTGGACCTTTGTAGGATATTAGTACGAAGATGGTCCCCCGGATATAGAACTTTGATTCAACGTGCCCGGTGCTTAAGAGCGCAATCACGAAGGACTTTACATGCTACTCGTGTTTCAGTTGGACCTTTGTAGGACAGCAATATGAAGCTAAACCCTTGGATAAACATCTTTGATTCGCCATGCCCGGTACTTAAGCGCTTGATCATGAAGGATTTTGATTCAACATGAACGGTGCTTAAGTGCTCGATCCTGAAGGACTTTGATTCAACATGATCGGTGCTTAAGTGCTCGATCACGATGGACTTTAGATGTTAATCATGTTTCAATTGGACCTTTGCAGGACATTAGTATGAAGATAACCCCCTGGATAAAGAACTTTGATTCGACATGCTCGGTGCTTAAGCGCTCGATCATGAAGGACTTTGATTCAACATGACCGGTGCTTAAGTTCTCGATCGCGAAGGACTTTGATTCAACATGATCGGTGCTTAAGTGCTCGATCATGAAGGACTTTAGATTCTATATGTGTTAAAATTGGACCGTTTTAGCACTCTGAACCAATGTGTCTGGTACATAAGCCCACGAACCAGAAGGACTTAACAAGTTTACTCCAACTACAAATGATTCTTGCTATATCACTTTGATATATTAGTTTTCGGTGTTTCAATTGACTTTTGTAGGATATTAGTACGAAGCTAGTCCCCCGGATATAGAACTTTGATTCAACATGGTCGGTGCTTAAGTTCTCAATCACGAAGGATTTAGATGCTACTCGTGTTTCAACTGGACCTTTGTAGGACATTATTACGAAGCTAGATGCCCGGATAAAGAACTTTGATTCAATATGCCTGGTGCTTAAGCGCTCGATTTCGTTCCATGTCGATTTCGTTCTCGACTAGACACACGATATTATTTGAGATGGCAACCGCACCCGTAATATGGACTTTCACATAATATGGCCGGTCTTTTATGGCATATGTAGAAGAACTTTACTGGCACACATCCGATTTTGGATCTTTACAATTTGACATTCACATGCCATGATCAGTCTTTCATGGACTAGGTAGAAGGACTTATATGAGTTAAAATCGCACCCCTTATATGAACTTTCACATAATATGACATGTCTTTTATGACATATGCAGAAGAACTTTAGTGGCTAATCTTTACAAATTGATATTCGCATACAATGGCCGGTCTTCTATGGCCTTGGTAAAAGGAGTATAGCGATACATATATCAGATCGGGACTCTCCTCGTCCCATGTCGAATTCATTCTCGACTAGACACAAGATATTATTTGAGTTCGCAACCGCACCCCTAATATAGATTTTCACATACTATGAGCGGTCTTTTATGGCATATATATAAGAATTTAGTGGCACACACCCGTTTTCTGATCTTTACAAATTGACATTCACATACCATGATCGGTCTTTCATGGCCTAGGTAGAAGGACTTTAACAATACACAAAGGATATCGGGACTCTCCTCGTCCCATGTCGGTTTCGTTCTCGACTTGACACAAGATATTATGAGCTGGCAACCGCACCCGTAATATGGACTTTCACATAATATGGCCGGTCTTTTATGGCATATGTAGAAGAACTTTAGTGGCACACACCCGATTTTGGATCTTTACAAATTGACATTCACATGCCATGATCGGTCTTTCATGGCCCATGTAAAGGGACTTATATGAGTTTCACACAATAGGACATGTCTTTTATGACATATGTAGAAGAACTTTAGTGGCTAATCTTTACAAATTGATATTCGCATACAATGGCCGGTCTTCTATGGCCTTGGTAAAAGGAGTATAGCGATACATATATCAGATCGGGACTCTCCTCGTCCCATGTCGAATTCATTCTCGATTAGACACAAGATATTATTTGAGTTCGCAACCGCACCCCCAATATAGTTTTTCACATACTATGACTGGTATTTTATGGCATATATATAAGAATTTAGTGGCACACACCCGATTTCGGATCTTTACAAATTGACATTCACATACCATGATCGGTCTTTCATGGCCTAGGTAGAAGGACTTTAACAATACACAAAGGATATTGGTGTTTCATTGCAACCTATGTCTGACCAACTGCACCTAACCAGGCATCAATTTTACGAGTGATCTAAGATGAAGGACTTGAGTTTAGGTAAATGACTAGCCAGCTACACATAATTTGACCTTTGTACTTTAGCACTTTAGCAAGCATCTAACTAACCGCAATTCCTCCAATTGTCTTCTCCGGCAATTCGTTCAATCTCTTGTGTCGTGCCCATGGTCAGCTAGAGGAGGAGGACGACGACGAGTGCCTTCCTCCAAATTTCCAGAGCTATCCTCCTTCCTCATATATCATCATATACACAAAGACGTGCACATCTCTTGTTGTTGAGCAAATCTTACAGTATCCTTTGGCAATACATTTTGGTATATAGTATTTTTTTTGTGGGGAGGTATATACTACTGATTCATTCATTCCACTACACATTCATATTCACATAACACTGCGTACACATCTAGAACATTGGACCATGTGATGCTTCTCTTCTGTTCGGAGTCAAGTCATCAACCACACACCACCTCGCGGATCCGCATCTCCATTTAGGTGGAAAGGTGGTGTACTCAGCTCTATCATCAAACTCGTTAGATATCATACTTGCATTTTACCTCGGTTTCGTCGTCCATAATATCCTCGTCATACTAATGTTGATGTATTAATCGAGGCAAGTATTTGTCACTACTTACGGGTTCATATTTTTGTACAATGCGATAGAAGTATAGCTGCCTATTTTTAGTATTAAGTTTAGCGTTACCAATTTTTAATTAGTATTTTTTCTAGAGAGATTTTTGTACATTTAGTTGAATGGTATGGTTTTTTTTTTGAAAATTTACTTGAACGTTACATTGTATAAACAGTTTAAGAAAATTACACATACTATTTTGCATGTCCACCGCACTTGCCAAAGGTCCTAATTAATTTAACAAGTATAGTTCATCTGCCGAGTATTTGCTACGCAGTTATCGGCAAGGCCGTTTTTGTGAGTGACTAAAATAATGCAGTGGACACAATGGGCGATCGGGTAGTGGTAAAGCTGGACCGAGTTTCTTTTTGTGGTACGACTGAGTTTTTTTGTTGTGTGCAATCCGTGAGGTGTTATAGCCTAACCTCTGTTCGAACGCTGGTATTAATTTACGAAAATGTTAACGCCCACACGTGTGGACGCTTGCACATCGCTCACACGCCTCCATCATCACTCATTTTGCCACGTATGAATAGATGACATCAGCCGATTTTTTTTTGGTTTTCGGCTTAAAAATGTTGTATCTCTTAAATAAAAAGTGAACTAAAAATCCGTTTTCACCATTAAATCCGTCTCGACGAGATCTTCAAAACTAGACTCCATGTTGATATGTTTCGACGAATTTTTTTTTGCCAGAAGTTGTCATGATGTTTACACTGCAGTTGCCATAGGGCTTAAACTAAATTTGCCATGTGGCAATTTTAGTTTGTAGATCATGGCAATTTTAGTATTTTGATGATGGCAACTCCAGTACTTTGACCATCAAAATTATTTTTTGTATGAACCATGGCAATTTTACGTGCATGTATCATGGCAATTTTAGTTTATGGTTCATGGCAAGTCTAGTTTCTTAATTCCCCGTTTTATAAATGTCAAAATTTACTTTTAAATGTAGAAGAAAATAACTGAAACATATCATGGCAACTTCAGTGTAAACATCATGACAATTCATATGCAATAGACATGGCAACTTTTAATCCAATTTTTTTTCATCAAAGCATATCAATATGGGATCTAGTTTCGAAGATCTCATCGCGAGGGATTTAATGGTGAAAACGGATTTTCAATCGTATCTTTTGTTTAAGAGATAAAACATTTTAAAAACTGAAAATCCAAAAAGATTGCTGCATGCATGCATGCGATGACGTGGCAATCTGTTTACATTAGAGACGTGTGGTGCGTCTCCCTTCCTACCACATGTGTGGCAGTTAGCGCGACCCTTAATTTAATCTGTTCCCAGCTGAGCCTAACCTCTGTAGAGTTGTCCCTTCCTTTGGCAACATGCACTGTTCACGCCGCTTGAGCCAGTGCATTGTCAAATCATGTTTATGCCTCCGAAGAGCGCACGCCATGCTTGATTCCAAAAGCTCGCAGGCGTTGACTTCTAAACGAATATTGCAAGCAGTAGGAAATTAGACATATTCTAGAACATAACTTACACTGACAAAATGATAACAGTGAAGAACAAACCAATGGCGCCAAAAAGACGCACTAAGTTCTGTACTATACTTCATTAAAGTCCTGCGTGGACTACATATGTGGCCTCCCCCGCTGAAGGTGCTGGTCCCACCTATCCCGGTTGTGAAACTATCTGGTGCAGTACTTTTTGTTTGCGTGTGTCGTGCTATAGTATGGCAAAACGAAGAACTTGAGAACCGTAAGTCATTTTTTTATGCCAAATCAATTGCGCCTAACGCGGTTAGCAGAAAAAAATATAGTGTGCTATTTTCGGGTAATTAGTAGTACCAATCCATACAATTAGCAGCATACTAAGTACTAGTATGGTAGGTCTGACTGATAAAAGGCAGCATGGAGCGATAACAATGCATGTGAAGGACCTGACGACAACCGAATCTATAGACCTGTCAGCTAGCATGTCCAATCAGATGGAATACAGCACCATATACACGCCGACGAAAATCGTGGAACGTTGAAATACCATCTAGAGCTGACAACATAGTGGGCCATGTTGAATTGACGGCAAGGTAGATGTGCGTCTCAGATACTAGTTGCGCGCCTAACTGGTTAGGAAAAATCCATGTCCCCGGTCGACCCTTCTCGAGGGCGGGCACGTGGGCACGGTGATCGAGACGGCCACGTCGTGCATCAAGGTGGAGCCGGCGGCCGGCGGCGGCGGCAGCGTCGTCAAGGTGGAGTCCACGTACAAGCTGCTGCCGGGCGTGGGGGAGGCCCAGTACGAGGTCGGCAAGGCCAAGGAGTCCGTGACCGCCATCTTCAAGGCCGCCGAGGCGTACCTCATCGCCAACCCGGACGCCTACAACTAAATCAACAATATATTTTTGTGTGCTTGCTTCCCAAATCCCAACCCAATAAAGCTGCTCCAGCCTCCAAGTATGTCGATGGTGAAACGAGAGCAGTGAGCAAGGACGTGGACGCTGGACTTGAAGTTAAGAGGTTGTGTATTTTGTAAGTGTCAAAGAGTGGTTTTGTTTGATGATGTTGCTGCTTGCTTATGTGTGTGTGGTTTTACACATGGATAAAAGGGTGTATTTGATGATTGAGATACAATACATAGTCACGCCGACACGCTTTTACCTTCTCTTTCAAAGAGGAAGGTCGTACCTCCTGGCCTCTGCATATCCATGATTTGATTAAAATTGGCACACATCAACGAGTCTAAAACATCTATAATAATACTCCTAGTACACAACAACGTACGGCAGAACCAAGACAAGGCACAACCTAAATCTCTACAGCTAAGTTATACTTTCTTCCATAACAATGCCTTCAAGAAGAGAGAACACACACGTGCCAACGTCGCCAACTCTAGCACGTGGCGGCTAGAAACAAAAATATTTTCCATCGTTGGGTTCAACAAATCATGTCCACATCAACTCATCTGCAGCCGGGCCTCTCATATCCGTCTCAAACGCTCAGACAGATGGTCCGGTCAGTGACCGGTCACAAAAAATTGAACCAGCCGGATCTCTCAAACTACAGACGAATGTCGGGTTCATGGGCTGACCGGCACCCCTCATATCCAGCCCAAATGTAGGGCGGATATGAGGTAGCCCGGGACGCCCGGGCGCGTTCGCCTGACAGGCCCGGCCCACCACGGACCCCACAAAAAACCCAATCCGGGTGGCGAGCTCAAAACCTTAGCTCACTTTGTCCCTCTCTTTCTCGCTCTGTCCACTCCTCTCCCTCACACTTTCCGATCCCATCCACCATGATGAGCAGCTCCGGCAGCGACTCCGGCTCGGAGCTCAACTACGAGGAGGAGATGGCCCTCCGCATTGTGCTGGAGTGGTCCAAGGTGGACATCGACGGCAGCTTCGAATCTGGAGCGCCGTCGCACCTCCCGCGCCGGTGCAGCGCGGACGCCGAAGCTGGACCCTCCCGGCCCGCGCACAACGACGCCCGGTCAGCACAGTCCGTGCCGGCCCCGCGTCGTCTCCTTCCCCCCGTCGGCCGCTCCTGCATGTGGCTAGCGTTGGGTGCTTGTGCCCGCGCCTCCGGCCCGCACGCGCACTCTGGAGTTGGAGGCACGCGCCGCGAGAGGCAGCCTGCACGGGAGAGGGAGGCGGCGGAGCAGTCCGCGCGCCGCCACCCCGGGACGGAGCCGGACGCCGACGAGGACGCGCATCTCCTCGCCTGGGTGTACCGCCGCTCCCTCACGGCTGTGGAGACGGACGCTCGCCGCCTCCGACGGAAGAACGCCAAGGCGCTCCGACTAGCTATTGAGCAGTCAGAGTGAGGCGAAGGAGGCAGCGGCGGAGAAAGGCTCGGGTGGCAAGGCTAAAGCGGGAGCAGGATAGGGCGGTCCGTCGGATGAAGGGGCTCATTGTCCTCTCCGACTCCAACTCTGACGCTGGCGACAGCTGCACCTCGTCGTCCGACGACCAAGACCCTCCACCAGCCACAGACGCCTGCAGTTGTGCCGGTGACCGAAAGGGCAAAGGCCCGGCGAGCAAGTGGTGATCCCCCTCCTCCTCCTCCTCCTCCTCCTCCTCCTCCTCAATAGTTATATCAATTTCAGTTGTAGAAGTTCATGAACTTGTCCGTGGACAAACTATGATTCTTTTGGATGTGATGAAGTATGTTATGTTCGTTTGCAGTCGATCTTGTGTTCCTTTGCAGCTCAATTTTATTGTCTGTTATTTGATCATTTAGGATAGATCAACGTGTGCATTGATAATACGGATATAAAGCGTTGGATATGAGATACGTGGATGCAGAATGGAAAATATAAGGGGTGTCCGATCAGTACCTGCGGACATGCCCGGACGCGTCCGCGAACGTTTGACGAGCGGGATTTGTAAAGTCCGACTGTAAATGCTCTTAGCAACATAATGACTAAAGTGTCATTGTTGTGTCCAACTAGTAAAAGTCAGATCGTAAATTTTCACGCCAATGTAATGGCAAAAGGTCATGCGGATGTTCGATGAGGCAATCACGTGTAGGGGCAAGTTCTTTTTTTTTTTTTTTTGAGTAACCACGTGTAGGGGCAAGTAACTAGTGTGGCGAAGAGAGTAGGCCCATTTTCGAAAATAAGTATATAGCTCTGTCCTCAAAATTGTGGGTCAATTAGGCCATAGTTAGGAGGGTCTTGGAATATGCCAGCGTGGGGAATAATGACCTTGACTAGATGCTCTTGACAGTTGACACTGATCCTTTCTCGTGCAGCACTGAGACTTTGTGGCTTAAATGAAACGGCCACTCCGAGAGCATTTGCTACTCCCTGCGTCTAAAATTGTTTGTCGCTTAAATGAATGTATCTATAACTATTTCGATGTTAGACAAGCAATTCCGGGCGGAGGGAGCGTTTATTTTCGTATTTGTCCTACTCAGAGAGTCACGGTACCAAAAAGACAGCACGCGTCATTGGGCCTTATGGGCCAGACAGCAGACACGCAGCACACAAAGGTCGGAAACAGGCAGCCGACAGACCTTGTATGGGCTATCGGGCCTCATGGGCGAGGTAGCAGCAGAGAGAGACAGGCGGTATGTAATCCTTATCTCGAAAAAAAAAGGCAGTAATCCGAAACAGTCAACAGATCTGGCGTTCGGAGAGGCGAGGGAAACGGGACGGAGACGCGCCACTCGCGAGCGACGCCTTCTTCTCGTCTCCCCCGTTGTAGTGGGTGAGATCAGATCGATCACTCGCCAGAAGAGAACAGTTGGCATCCATTCCTTGGTACTAGTATTCCTAATCGCTCCTGCCATTGATGTTGCCCGTCGACGGCGCCGTTTTTGTCGCCGACATGAGTGCGTAGCCCGGGACGACGCCGGCCGCGGAGGAGGGAGGCCACCGTCGACTCGACTGCAGCGAGAGGTACGGCGCCGTGTCCTGGCTACTCGTTCATTCACCGAGACGGACGGGAGGGGAGGGGACGCCGTAGTTTTCTCTTTTCTGAATCGGATCTTTTTCTTGCTGCGCCTTGAGAGTTGAATCTGCTACCTGGGAGTATGCAAGCAGTGCAGCACCAACCGGCCTAGCGCGCGGTCCAGTCCACGTTTCTCGAGGCACTCGGCGCACAGGGAAAGGGGTAGTAGTACGTGGTCCTCGTCTGGTTCACTAGCGGTAATTTAAAGGTTAAAATACGCACCTGCTAATGTGATTTCCCATCAGCCGTGTCACTGTATCTGAATGTGATGGATGCAGCTAGCTTAGATTACATTGCTGGTGAGGTTAGGGAATTGGATTCCTTGCTGCTGCTGCCCATCTTATCTCTTGGATCCTTTCGGTGGCTCAGGCTCAGAGTCAAGGAAGAGCATCTCATTCGTCTGGCCAGACTCAGGGATTCTTGTGATGATAACGATGATCCTTTCTTTATCCATGTCCATGGATGACTGGATGGAGAATGCGGGTGTCATCTCATCTTGGTAGTACTAATATCTACTGTGAGGATTCAGATGAGAGAGACCAATAATTGGGAGGGAGGGGCGATCAAAGTCTACCTCCCTCCTCACGCGCAGGGTAGGGCTAGCACAAAACTCGCTGGGGCTAGGCTAGTCGGGCAGCTAGGCAGACGCCATAGACCTTGATTCTTTAAAGCCAAGCGGTGTGCTGGTTCTTAGTAAATGCCAACGCTGAAGCCATGCCAATGCCATGCACACATGCAGCGCTATGGAAGCACAAGAAATTCGCCTCAAAAAAGAAAGGAAGAAAGAAAATGAGCTTACAACAAGCAGAGATTGCACTGACTTGATCAGACAAAAGGCACATGTGTCACAATTAAAAAGAAGCAGGAGGGACACCTTCTGCATCGAGGCGAGCTGTTGCCTCATTTACGTATAGGCAATAAAAACCGCCGAGTCCAGTCAGTCAAAAGACAGTGAGTGAGCAGAGGCAGGCATGGGCAAAGCGGAGCAAAGAAAGAAAGGAAGAAATGGCTCCACCTCCATCACCTCCATTCCATCAACCACCACCCACGGTTGGCGCGACGTCTTGGCTTCCCTCCCCGGCCTTGCCTTGTCCAGTAGCGGCCGTGGCGCGAGGAAGGACGCCACCATCATTACCCACACCACCGAGCAGCCCGAGGGCGGGAGGGACGGTTGGACGACACTGTCACAGTCCACGCATGAGCGAGGAGCGAGCGTCGCCTTCACTTGACGGAATCACCAGACGGGGGAGACGGAGAGGCATCTGTCAGATCGGGCCGGTAAAACAAAGAGAGAGAGAAAGCGGAGGCCGCCTTTGCTGCCCTCCTGCGACTCCTCCTACTCCTACTCCCAGTGCGTCGTGCTCCTGGCCTTCCTCGCGCACCTCCTGCTGTCATTCTCCCTCCCTCCCGGTCTCCTCCTCCTCCTCTCCCCAACCACCTGGCCTCTGCCTGCGCGGACCGACCTCCATGGCCACCGCACCGTAGCCCTGGCCCGTAATAAGGTCAGTGCTCCTGCTCTGCTCGGCCTCCTCGTTTCTTGCCGGCCGCAACCACTCCTTTTTCTTTCTTGCTGATTTTTTCCAACTCAAGTTCGAGAGCAGTAGTAGTTTGCTTTCCCCAATGGATTTCCGTGTTCTACGGGGAGGGAGCCTAGCGTTTTTTACTAGTACGATTGTGTGCCAAGAGCATGCGCATGCTCTTGTTCATGCGAATATGCCAAGATTTGTGGTGCTTGCTGCTGTGCTGCTTGCCTGAGTGGTAATACTAGTGCTTTGTGTGAGGTTTTGGATCTGGATTCCGACACCCGAGTGCAATATCCTCGGCGTTTATCTGTGATTATTTATGATCAGTAAATCGTTTGCTTCTCTCGTTAAAGAATCCACAGAAACGCCATCCTTTCCGGTGCAAAGTAAAATAAAATAATTATGGTAGTACTAGTATTGCTCAGGTCTTTGCTCCCCCCCTCCCTCCCTGCCTACTTTTCTCCTGGTCAGAGATTTGTCTTGGAACCATGAGCTGCTTACTAATCTCCCAAGCAGAAGTTCCTACTGGGTGGGTTTGTTGAGTTATCTCCGGTGCATGTGTGTGTGTGTGCGCGCGCTCAAAAAGGGGATTTTTATTCTCCTTTTTTTGCGAAACAAAGAGATATTTTGTTCAAAAAAAGTAGCAACAATTGGGCTTGGGACATAGGGCAGATCACCATAGCCAGCATCTTACAAAATCGACTAGTCCTCCTGGTTAAAAGAAGGATACTAGCAGTAGTACCTTTTTAGCAGCTACACTCTTGAGTTTGTGCGGCTACACCCTTTTGTCGAGGAGCTGGGATTAGCAAGTTCTATTAGTAGCTCAACTGAGGTATCAGGATTCAGGAGTGGATTTGAACAGGCTCAGCTCATGTTCTGCAAACACCTTTTCTGTAGTGCTCCCATAAAAGCCTTGTCCCATCAGCTTTCCTTACAGACGGCTCCAGACCGCCAGCGTATTATTATTTCAGCAAAGTACATAAATGCTTGACTGCATGCCTCTTTCACAGTAAGCTCCATGTGTTTATATGCTTCATTCAGATGCTTACCATTTCCTTGCATGATTTAGGATGTTTTAGGCAGACAGGATCCTGTGGCTTGCACTTCCCAAACGGGATCATGGTATATATGGACACTCCAAACTCTTTCTATAATTCAGTAGTAATATTTGGCAGGTTTTCTTAATTCATACTTCTTGCCTACCTGCCTAGGTTAATACCAAACGCGAGCCTGCCGGAGAGGGGTTACCTGATGGTTGGTTGAAAGAGTACAGGCCTAGAAAGGTTCGGCATGGAACTAGGGCCAGGAGGGACAAGGTGCAGTATGTTTCCTTTGGTTAATTGTGGAAATATTTGGAGTAAATTCCATTTTTTTTATTTTTCAGTTGTGATCCTGTGAGCCCTGTTAAATCCTGCCACATTTTACCCCCTTAGTTGTGACATTGCGACAACTTTTACCCCATTTCTTTTATTATTTATTATTATATCAAACGGACGAGTTAGATCCCTAGGGCATGCTATGGAAACTTCAAACTTGTTAGGATGACATGACATCTTACTGCATAAGACAACTAGGACACATACTTGTTAGGGGCAATACAAAATTATGTTGAAATCCCTCAAATTTCATCAAATTCAGTTAAGCTCTATGGAATTTTGTCAACTTTGGCGGATAAGTTTTGGCTAGCTCCGCCTCCACCGCACTGCTCCTTCGCCATATTGCAAATACGGCCTGAGTTTCAGACTAGTCAGCTTCCACATCATCCTGATATATGGGTCCACCTTGTCAGTCTGAGGGGAAAATGGGTAAATAAACATCACAAGATCACAACTAAGGAGTAAATGTGGCAAGACCGTTTAAATATGGTAAATATTGTCACAACGTCGTTACTAAGGAGGTGAAAGTGGAATTTACTCAAATAATTTAACTCTGTGTGTACGTGTTTATGCTACCACTCTGATGCCTGTTGCAGTCTCGGTTCCAACGAAAAAGGTACAAAGACCTTAAAAACAAGTTTTGTTAGTTTTTTGATAGAAAACAACTCCTCACTTGCAGTTGAATTTGTGCGGTTTTCTGTAGTGGGGCTTAGACTACTACTAACCTTTCCCTTTTCACACTGTAAAAAAAACTTTCATTTTTCATTAGCAATCCTCGGGTCAATTTAGTTCAATTAAATATGCTGGTGATCTAGGTTGTATATTGCATTGTTGTTTGCCAACAACTGTATGCATGAGCAACGCGGTGAATCTTGAATAGTTTTACGGCTTCAACGCAAAAATTCATTGAACCTTGTTCTTGTCATGGTATGAATATGAAATTGAGTTGAAAGCAGCTAAGCCTCTTTCCTACCTTTGAACCTTATATAGTACTCCCTCTGTAAACTAATATAAGAGCGTTCAGATCACTACTTTAGTGATCTAAACACTCTTATATTAGTTTACGGAGGGAGTACTACCTCTGTCCGGAATTACTTGTTGCTCAAATGGATGTATTTAGCACTGAAATATGTCTAGATACATCCATCTGAGCACAAGAAGATACATGCCTTTTTTAAACGAAATGAATCCTTAATGAGCTGTAAGTGATTGTGTCCTACCTAGAAATTATATAATCGATAGAGACTACTCCTACTTGAGTTGTTTTCTTAGAATAGCTTTTAGGCGTTTTTCCACAAGGTGTTATGACCAATTTATGTTGGACTTTGACATCATTCTGTTTCTTGTCCACTTAACCCTCTGTTTTGTACTTATAGTTGATCTAATCATTTGATATATACAGTTCTACATTGATCCTACAAATAGCTACGAATTTCGTTCTCTCAAAGAAGTTCACCTCTATCTCGAATCCCAAGATACCAGTGACCGTGTTGTGACGCCAAACAAGAGAAAAATTGAGGACCTGCAGGTTTCAGGGAACCAGTCTCAACATGTATGTTCCTTCTCTTATGGCATTTCTTATTTGAATTTTGTCTACATATTAAACATCTTGTGTCAACTAATTATTCAATTGATAAAGTAAAAACGTTGTGAAATAAAAAAAATGTTCCCTTTTTGAGGGCTACTTGAGTTTGGGTTTACCTAATTATGCATCTAAAAAAAATCATACAAGTGCATCATGTTATAGCACAAGTGCCTATGGAATATCGTACAGAAACATGACCAAATGCACCCTGCACGAAAAAGACAAAATGTTTGACTTACTGTTGCATCATGTTATAGCACAAGTGCCTATGGAATATAATACAGAAAGATGACCAAATGCACCCTGCACAAAAAACACAAAATGTTTGACTTATTGTTTGAACAGTGTAATAGCAACCACTTATCTTTTTGGTACAGTAGAAACTTGATCATATTTATTTTTTCAGGTGTTCATGTATCATTATCATGGATATGTATGATTTTTTTGTGAAATTTAAAATTCATATTTAGGTAAATCGTTGCATGTACATTTGATTTCCCCTTTTCCGGTAGTATTAAATTAGTTCTAGGATAGTGCAAAAATGTTTTGTTTGCTAATGTACACTAGATAACCTATGATTTCTTGACGCACCTACAAAATTCTTACAGTTTTTTCTAGAACATGCCATGCCCATTTTTTTACCTGAAATGTCAGGAGCTCTGCATTCGCATTAAAGATGAGGAATGTACAAAACTTTAGGCCAGTTGCCAATCTGGCGCTGTCTGTACATTAGCAGCAATCTAAAGGGATACATTGATTAATTCTATCAGCTTTTCTGAAATATAAGAGAGAAGGGGTATGAGAAGTCCTAATCGCTGAACTAAACATAGTTTGGATGGTTGGATTGTCAAATTATTCATTTAAAATAAGTACCTTCTTACTGATTGCAATTTTGAAGGGCGGGCCAGTAGTAGAGTGTTTCCACTTGTGGCCTGGAGTTCCTGGGTTCGAACCTGCCTCCTTGCAGAATTATGACTCCAGAATTATTATGCAAGGGAAAGGCTCTAGAAATTCCCTTCCCCAGACCCCACCTTTGTGTGGGAGCTTTCAGCACTGGGTATGCATCTGTGAATTACCAATTTTCTAGTATCCTACAGCGTATGCCACGCTTTCGCAGCCTGTTAAATTCCCCATATTGACCTAAACATCAGCATTCATGTTCTCGATGAATATTAAATGTCTTGGACTGTTAGTCATATACCTGAAAGTGGTGCTAAACTGACGATGCCCTCAGGTTTCTATTGTACTTACAATGAGTGAATCACAAAGAATCTTTGTTGCTACCTATGTTTTCATTGTCAACCTAACTATTACTGCACCATCTAATAGCCTTTATTTTAAAATATACAGTCTGGGCGGCCATCATCGGAGCCGAAGGGTGTCTCCAAAGGGAGGCTGGCTGAATTGAAGCTTCAGATGGCAAGAGAGAAAGATCAGCCTCTGAAGCATGAATCTGCTGGAAGAGAAGAAGCAAATGTGGAGCCGAAACCCAAGGGGAAAAAGCAAAAAACTGAACCTGTGAAACAGATTGCTGCACCTGTTCGATCGTCACCTCGTTTGACTGCAGTGAAAAGGGACCAGGAAGCGAATGATGTGCCTGGTGATGCACTTGTCGGCGCTACAGATACCAATGGTCAGTTACAACCAGCAAAGCAGGTCAAAAATCCTAAGTCAAAGGCAATTTCCTCTCCAGTAATTCAGAATAAAGATGGTGCACATGCCCCAAGTACTTCTGGAAATGCTGAAGACAAGTATCCTTCAGCTCCTGAACAGATACTAGGAGCATCTGCTGCATGCTCGTTAACAGACGTTGGATGCCAGAATGTGGATGCTCCGCCGCAACCGAACGGACTTGTTGGAACAGCTGATGCTATGCCCGGATATTCCCTGTCGTCGCTGTTTCGAAGTATCTGGTCAGACCCATGCCTGGAGTTTGCATTCAGGACTCTTACAGGTGATATCCCTGTCCTTGACAACAACGTAGCTGTTGCAAATTACTTCCTTCCACCACAGGACTTGAACAAGGGGACCGTGCCGCCCAATTGTTCGTCTTCCACTTATGACGGTGCTCGGAAGAACCATGGCCAAGTCGACAGTGTCAGGCTGCCAATGCCAAGGCCATCAGATAAGCTCTACAGCAGTGGCTGGTTCCCTCCCCAGTGAACTCCATCTGGGAAATAAGCAACAACTGCCCAAAGTGCAAATAAGAAGGAATCCTTAGTTCAGGTCATAGATAAGCCTCGTAGCGCTCATCGTTAGGGTACCTCGACAATGATGCATGTTTTAATAAAGACTTGTGTCTTGTTGTAACCGCAGTAGATGATCCATCGCTAATATTACCCATCATATGGTAGACTTTGGCAGAACTTTTGAATCTGTGTAGTAAGTTGACTTGGTAGCAACTCTTTTGTTGTCCGGTTAGCGGATAGAGAAGCCGACGGTACAGAGAAAGCCCCCTGATTTTCATGGCTGGGGTTTTCACTCTGTCTGCCAAAAGCCCTTCCAGTTTAATCATGGATGATGCTTGTAAGACATGTTATGTTAACTGGACTAAGTTATAGGTGGATTTGGCTTCTGTGATTAGTGTCCTTGTGAATGATGGGGTGGTAGCAAATGTTGTTGTGATGTACCCCTCTTCCATTGATTCTTGGAGTACTTTAGGTTAGGGTGGCTGGCAGTGGCATCTCATCCTGTGTTGTGTTATGTTTCTCCGTTTGGTCTGGCATGTACACTGTGGTTGAGTAATAATAATTGGTGATGATGCGTCCTTCCTGCAACAGTTGGTGTGAAGTTGATGCATTGGATGCCATGGAAGTACAGGTCACTGGTCTAATCCTATGTGCACTGTGGTCCTTGAACTACTCCCACACCAGTAATCAGATAGCTAAAGTGTTTGCTCCTGTGAGAGGTCCACACACTATGACACTGCACTGCACACTCACCTGCATTGTGAGGCTACCAAGTCAAAGTTTCTATTGCAAATTGTATTTGATGTGTTGTGATTTTTCTGCTGAAAATCTTTGATTGGGCATGATCTTGTGATGATGCAGAAGTGACTGCTGGCACATTGTCATCAGCCAGCACCGGTACCCTGTCTGCTTAAAAAGCTCATTTGTAGATGGTGCAAGCAAAGCTGCCGAGGCTTCCCAATGGAGTATGTAGGGTTAAAATGAGTCCATGATTGCTAGCTGCTCACCCAAGTTGCAGCTGCCATAATAAGGCTAGAGATCCTGCCTGTTACTATATCATTACAATATCTGGTGCCATCATCTCATGATAAGACGCAGCTTTTAACAGAATAATGCGCTAATCAACAGCACTAAGCAGGCTCACACATCCTCTTTCTCAACAAGCATATTCTCTGCATCAGGGCCGGTCCTGAGATTTTAGGGGCCCGGGGCGAAACCAGAATCCGGGGCCCTTTGTACTTTCAAAAATTATTTTCAGTATATATATTTTGCACAACTTTAAGATTTTGCTTGTACACCATACTACTAACAAATCATGTAGGGATGATTATCATTTTCTATAGAAGAATAATGTTCGATTACTTCATGTGCATTCGTTTGCATATTACCGAAAAAGGCTTTCGCCCCACTTTAGATATAAAGCACCAATCCCTTCCTTTACACTGCTCCTTTACACTGCTGAAGTCCTTTAACAACACCAGACAGAGTAATGAAGTTTTTACTAACTGGCTTATCAGGTTTGATCACATTAGCATTATCATGTTCTTATTTTATTGACGGTGCGCCAACTAGTCCTAATTAATCCAACAGAATCGACCACATAGTCATATATTGGGCTGTGTCTTACATTTCGTTGGTATTTTTTCAGAATGAAAAAGTGAATATAATATCGCATTGCAAGTGCATACAAACACTACCTTTCATCAAACAGTTTTACACAGCCAAGATGCAAAAAGCTGAAAGCTACAAAACTTTCCTTGCATCAAGAGTTTACATGGTATCTTACGTACCTGGATGTGGTAGCCCGGCAATGTACCACTGATCCTTGTACAAATCCTTGAAACTGTTCACAGGCTTCCACGCCTGGTTCTGAGGATTGAAGACCATGATCAAGGGGACCTTCGCTTTCATACTTGTGTCGTTCTGTGCAACACTACGGCCGACAAAAGCCTCACCACGTCAAGCAGCAGTTCTAGGGCATAATTTAGGACAAAATCATTAAGGAAAAGGACGTCTTATCTGAAATCGTCGGCGGATGGCGTAGGCTGGAGCTGCGGCATCGATGTGCCATGGTGTGGCGTGGGTATCTAGTGTCTGCTCCATGGCGGCGGCCAGTGGCTGCGGGCGATTAGGTTTCCAGGAGATCAGGCGAAAAAATAGGAGGCTACAGGCGAGGATGGACGATGGTCATCGTGCGTGATCAGCGTGGGTGATCGATCTCTCCCAAACGTGATTAGTGCACGTAACGTAGGCCCAATTATCATTTTTTACGAACTAGAGCCCAATCGTATTAACAGGAAAGAGCACAAACCTGGGGGCCCCCCATTTTCGGGGGCCCGGGGCGGCCGCCCCCCCTGCCCCCCATCAGGGCCGGGCCTGCTCTGCATATTATATGGTACGTGCCTACAGGGCTACAAGGTGCTCCCGAATCCAGAAGATTTTTCTGCTAGCAACTGGGCATTTCCCTTCTTTGTTCCTTGCTTGTCGAGATTTCGTCGTAAATTTCTTATTGTTTTCCTTGTTGGTAAGAAAATGTTTCCCCAAGTATTGAGTACACTGATGATGGAACATTTCTTAACTTTTTTGTCTGGTGAAAGAACTGTTTTTCCTCACTTGTGGAACTGCTCGTTTACAGTGCAAAACTGTCCCCGATTCACAACATCGAGGCCAGAAAATGTGCTGGTTTATCACCACCAGGCACCAGCAGAGATCCAGGAAAGCCGGTTCCTACAACTCTTGTCAAAAAAGAAATTTGCGGGAAAACATCCGATCTTGTCAAAATTAACCTTTAGAAAAACTCTTGTGAAAATTCATGCGGGCAATAGGAAAAAGATTCTTGTTCAAATGCTTAATAAAATAAAACCTGAAGAACCTAATCAACATTTTCTTGCATCGCTTGGAGAAAGATTCAGTGTTATTGCTCAAGGCTTGCCTAGTGTCCATCTACACATATTATGCACTCAGTTTCTTCTTCCTGAAAAGAATAAACTTTGATTGCAAAAGAATCTCTACTCCTAATGGACGAATTGGTTGAATAGTTCCCCCCACTTTCAACCGGTTTATTTTCAACCGGTTTTTCTTCGTCCCACCTCCCACCAGCCCCTCCCATCGGTTTTTCTCTTTTCTCGTCTGACCGGCAATACCCAACGTATTTATGGTAATCAATCATAATTAATCCACGTATAGTAATAAATCAATCCAGGTATGGTAAGGTCATAACTCAGGAAATTTTGAATATGGCAATTATATGGTAATAAATTTAAATTACCCCAAAGGCTATCAATCCAGATATGGTAAGGCCATAACTCGGGAAATATCGAATATGGTAATAAATTTAAATTACCACTAGGTATGGTAAGGCTATCCACGTATAGTAATAAATCATATAGTAATAAATCATAATTAATCCACGTATAGTAATAAATCAATCCAGGTATGGTAAGGTCATAACTCAGGAAATTTTGAATATGGTAATAAATTTAAATTACCCCAAAGGCTATCAATCCAGGTATGGTAAGGCCATAAATCGGGAAATATCGAATATGGTAATAAATTTAAATTACCCCAAAGGCTATCAATCTAGGTATGGTAAGGCCATAACTCGGGAAATATCGAATATGGTAATAAATTTAAATTACCCCAAAGGCTATCAATCCACGTATAGTAATAAATCATAATTAATCCACGTATAGTAATCTCTACTCCTAATGGACGAATTGGTTGAATAGTTCCCCCCACTTTCAACCGGTTTATTTTCAACCGGTTTATTTTCAACCGGTTTATTTTCAACCGGTTTTTCTTCGTCCCACCTCCCACCAGCCCCTCCCATCGGTTTTTCTCTTTTCTCGTCTAACCGGCAATACCCAACGTATTTATGGTAATCAATCATAATTAATCCACGTATAGTAATAAATCAATCCAGGTATGGTAAGGTCATAACTCAGGAAATTTTGAATATGGCAATTATATGGTAATAAATTTAAATTACCCCAAAGCCTATCAATCCAGATATGGTAAGGCCATAACTCGGGAAATATCGAATATGGTAATAAATTTAAATTACCACCAGGTATGGTAAGGCTATCCACGTATAGTAATAAATCATATAGTAATAAATCATAATTAATCCACGTATAGTAATAAATCAATCTAGGTATGGTAAGGTCATAACTCAGGAAATTTTGAATATGGTAATAAATTTAAATTACCCCAAAGGCTATCA
>NC_041382.1:681194752-681253222 GCF_002162155.2 Triticum dicoccoides
CGAATATGGTAATAAATTTAAATTACCCCAAAGGCTATCAATCCAGGTATGGTAAGGCCATAACTCGGGAAATATCAAATATGGTAATAAATTTAAATTACCACTAGGTATGGTAAGGCTATCCACGTATAGTAATAAATTATATAGTAATAAATCATAATTAATCCACGTATAGTAATAAATCAATCCAGGTATGGTAAGGTCATAACTCAGGAAATTTTGAATATGGTAATTATATGGTAATAAATTTAAATTACCCCAAAGGCTATCAATCCAGGTATGGTAAGGCCATAACTCGGGAAATATCGAATATGATAATAAATTTAAATTACCACCAGGTATGGTAAGGCTATCGATCCAGGTATGGCACGCCCTCACCTGATCACCTATCACAATCTCCAGCCCCACGCACGCACCAAAGAATCCACCCGGCACCAAACGCAGCTCCTCTCGACCCCCTCGAGTAAACGCCGCCACCGTCGTGCGATCTTCCTGACACAGACGCCGTCGCCGCCTCCTTCCCACCTACGGCGTCCCCCACGTCCATGGTGACGGCGCTCACGTCCTACACTGACCCTCCGCCTCATATAGGTTGGTCGTTGATGGAGTGGGATGTGCCGCTGCGGTTTGGGGAGGCGCAATCACGATCTGGTTGGGATCTCAGTGTGGACTCGTTCTCTACGATGAAGGATGGCGCTACCTCCCTGGCAAATGGGATCGGAGGAAGGGGCTCTACTTCGTGAATGTCGGCGACGCAGCGGCCGAAGGCAAGCCCGACGGTGAGCACGGGTGTTCGTCCCATGAAATAGGCGGCCACGGAGGCGGATCTGAGGCCACCCCAATCGCCGGTGGCCCTTCCTCCCATCGCTCATCGCCTCCATTCTCTCTCTCCTCTAAATCTTTGTCGCCCCTGCCTGATTCTGGCCGACGCCATCCGGCTCTCGCATCGACCACCACCAGCACGGGTGCGGACGAGGCGCAACCGCAGACGCCGCCGCCGCCATCCTCATCCACCTCCTCCACCATCCTTCCCAGCCGTCGTCGGGGGCACCCGCCATCTGCGCTCTAGCCCACCCGCTCCCTCCTATCCCCTCCCCCTGCCTGCCAGCCCCGTGATCCATCGCACAGATGGCAGGTTCTACAGCGACCTCCTCCCCAGCGGATCCGGCCTCCTCCGATGGAGATCCATCCTGGGCACCGCCTTATTCTCATGCGTGCACGTCTATATCAACGTCTCATTCCACCTCACCTCACCTGAGCCTTTACCTTCCCACCTCTGCTTCAGATCCACATCACTTTGCAAGGTATGTGCTTGATTGTTCCGAACTGGATCGATGGATTATGCAAGGTACTTTGGGTGTCGTCATTGACGGCAATTGTCACGCCATGCTACCATCGGAGGGGTCCCTCATCGATGATTAGGGTCTTCCGAACTGCACGAGCTCCATTGAGAAGGATGTTTTTAATTCTGGTTTTGCCTACATGCTTTCTTTGCCTGTATCTACTTAGCTAATGTCTTCTTATAGATAGTAGCTGCTGAAGTGGTGATCAAAGTTGTTCACTATAAGGAAACAACCATGATAACAAAAGTGTATATTCCCTGACCTTTGACCTGAAGTACTTTTTCATTAGAAACTTGCAACAGCCAGGCATTGAAATTAGCAACAGCTTCGTACGTACTGAACTAATTTGCAGCAACACGTACTGAACTAAGTTAGGTTATGCTCATCGTTCCAACATGCTTAGTGATAACCACCTAGCAAGCTGATCAAACATGAAAAAATTGAAGTGCTACTGCTAATCGTACTATTCTGAATGTGAAAATCTATTTAATTGGCTCTTCTCTAATTGTACACTTGCATAAATCTCAGATCTTGCAAATTACAGTATAACCATAAAAGTCATGCTTTGACTCCTATAGGGCCTTTGCACTTTAATATGACTAATAATTTGCCTTAATATCACAGATTGTATTACTACCTTTCTAAGTGAATGACATTCAAGAAGGTCATTAAATAAAACCAAGAAATCCTTCTGGTATTGGAGTGTAGGAAAGTTGAGACTATAAAACCAAAAGGTTATATTTACGTTTATTAGAGAAGGTTCTTTACTTTTTATAGGAAAACACAAAATGTTGCGATGTAGAGTCTAGGTGGTGGGCCTCCTTGATCCACTTGGTGGATGAGGGCGACTCCGGTCCTGGCACCCATAGTGCCAGTGATCCAAAAATCATAGGGCCTGGATATAGCTCTAGCAGACGTATGCGGCTTGCGCATCGAGCTTGGTCGTCTCGAGCATGGAGATAGGCGAGTTGTAGACCAAGAGCTGGTACAGAGATAGGCGAGTTGTAGACAAGAGCTGGTGGGCAGCAAGAAACGCATGCACACCAAAGAACAAATCTGAGTCACATGCCTACTTCTATTGGTTTCTACAAAGAGCGGCTAGCTTAGATCTTAGACCAGTCGGTCACTGTCGAGGTCGCCAAGGTGATCTTACAGCACCGCCGTGGGGATTTCTCATGATTTTATGTAGGCAAGCCTCAAGCGGTGGTGGTGATTGGCTGGGTGGTGTCGCTGCCTTGGGAAGAGACGAAGTGATGGTAAAAGTAAGCAGGATCCGATGATTCTTCCGTGGGGATAGCCAAAGTCAAGATGTCGACTACAGACTCGTCGCAGACTTGCAGTGAACCTGGATGCGGCAAGCCTGATTTGTGGATCGATGGCGGGTCTTGACTTTGTTAGGCCGAGATTGGATGGTTGCGGAGGGTGGTGTGCTTGATTGGGTTCCCATGGAAGAATGTGGCCTCCTCGTGGATCTGGTCATGCCCATCCTAGAGAACATTGTGTCCCTAGCTCCCTCGAGGAGCAAGGACAGTGCAAGCGGCAGCAAGGGGTAGGGGTAGATGTGGGGAGGGATGTCGGCGGCTGCTCGAGGTTTGACGTCCCATCTTTATCAATGGAAGTGGAAGAGCACGAAGTCGAGATTGGATAGGAGTTTGAGTTCTTTTTGGCACCGATCGGTTCCCCACTTTAGAGATGTATTTTTTTGCGTGCGAGCAAACAGTGGGTTGATTCTAAAAGGGATAGGCACTTTTCAACAGAAGTGCATGACGGACCAAAAATATGACCTCATTTTATTTGTTTGATAGATATCGTATTATTCGTTGTTGTTCGTTCGGTGAAATTTCCTAATATTTGATTGTTGTGTTTCTAATTAGAGCACCCCATAATCACCCAATATGAGGGGATGATAAATGAAAGATACTGATTATAAATTTTAAAGAGCCCGTGGCAACGCACGGGCGTTATACTAGTATATATTGCGGTTTGGACGTCGGGTTCGGGCGCAGGTAGAGGTTTAGCTTTCATGAGAGCGACTCGAGACCTGTGAATGAGTGCATGCAGGTGCAGTGCTAAAGGCCAAAGCTGCCGCTGGCCGTAAGCAGAGAAAAGAAACCAACACCTACTGCTATCGTATCGTTCGTTGATAAGGCCGACACGCGTCTGGTGTTTCCCAGTCAGTCCATTACCAAAACGGATTAAGAAAAGGACGCCGACTATCGTTCAAGGATAACCTATTGGGAGTTGGAACCATTTCTTCAGAGAAGATTGTTCATACATACTGTGTTGGAGAAACAAATAAATTCTCTGCATTACTCTCTACTCCTTCCGAGCGATCACATGCAGTGCAGCCCTTCTGCATGGTTCGAAAAAAGAAATACTTCCTCCGTCTCTAAATACAAGTCTTCCTAATTAGGTGTTAACCGCTCTTCGTTTATCCGTTCTTGCTAATTCGGGTTTTGGTGCATTCTTGTGCACGCACCATCTATAGAAGAAGAAGAAGAAGAAGAAGAAGAAGAAGAAGAAGAAAGCATATATCGATTCATACAGTGGCTTTGCAACTGCTTTCAGAAGCTGGAGTACACGCTTCTCCCTCTATCCCTGGAAGAAAAGAAAATCATTTTCTCTGAATTTTCTCCTGTGCTTTGCGTGCTTGCCGGGCAAGCCTACCGTGGCAACGCCGTCCCAACTTTTGTTTTTCCAGGCTGACCACCGCACCCGCGCACACCCGTGTCAGGCTTACGCCTCATCCTGCCATGCATTCACTCCTCGTGCCGCACCGGCAGCATCGCACTGACGGACTACTGCAGCCGGGGGCCGGCCGGCCGGCTGGTTGGTGCACGCGGCCGCACTGCACATATGATTGTATACAAATCTACTACTACTAATACCGACCAGCAGGCTGCTGACAGAAACCAAGATCAGTAACGTCTTTGTCAGCCGATCGACGGTTGGCGTTGATGGATCGCATGGTCATACGTCTCGTCGACCGGCCGTCGACGCGCCACCAAACCGGTTCGTCCGTTGATGATGCTCTTGTGATGGTTCGCAATTGCACATCACACCACGGCCTGGGTTTTGGATCGGTCCGCCCCGCTAGCTGTTGCCTTGATGAGTGAGGCGCAAGGCTCCAACCGCAAAAGCCATGCATGCAGACGCAGTGCAGGTGGCGACACAACGAAGATGCAACCAAAAAGGCCCAGAGTGGGAGAAATACATATGAGATTTCTCGTTTTTCGTTTCTTTTGGCCGTGTGCATCTTTAATGTCTAGCTTATGCCTTGAGATCATGTTGTTGCAGAGCCCGGGTGTAACCGGTATCATCCTGGCATTAGTATTCCCTTTTGTATCGTAATAATGAGAGTTATCTTCGTTTTAGCATCAATAACTTCTTGCTTGCTACTCAAAAAAGGAGAAAAAAACTCTATGCTTGCTTGTTATTACAGGAGAAGAACTCGTAGTACTATATTGATAAGTGGGACAAAGCCTACAACCACAATGCTGTAAAAGCTACTGCACTGCCTGGTACCGGTAGTGGCAGTGGTAGTTGATGGATCGAGAAAATGTGCGTACTTATCATTATTATTATTAGTTGTGCCTTTAACCTTTTCTTTCTTTGTTTGGGTAGACAGAAAAAAGACAACCTAACTTGGAATTCAAGCCTTTGGTCGTCGATCGATCCGCCCCGCCCAGCCAGCAGGCAGCAGGTCGGTCAGGTACGTCGTCCTGTCGGTGACCGCTTCTTCTAGATTAGGAAGAGGATCGGCTCATTGGCATTTTTTTTTCCGAACCGGGCTATACCCCTTTCCATTGTAAATGAACGGAAATACAGAGTTCAGAAACATGTCAGGAGGAGGGAAAGAGGTAAGGCTCATTGGCATTGGCCATTGGTTACTTGTTTTTCCATTCATCGGAATAAATTTATGTTACTAAGGTGTTTATATTCAGTTTCAGGTTCATTTGTACTTGCTCTGTAAGGAAATGTACGTTCTTAAATTTCTTTACGGAGGAGTACTACCCAACTACTACTTCAGCCTCCGGTGTATTGTTCAGGCAAGTAATCCTGATCCTGTATTCTCTCGTCAGATCATATCTACAATTCAGAAGTGGCCGCATACATCTTTTTGATGCAGAGGCTGGAGGATAACCTCATTTTCTAAAAGAAGAAAATTCTACAATTCAGAAGCTTGATTAGGATAAGGGGGGCTGATCTTGCCGACTTGCCCCACTTGCCGACGCTGTACCACTGTAGTATCTGAGATGTTTTGCTGTTGAGATGCATGGATGGATGCCAGTGAAGTCAATCAATTCACTGCCGTGGTCCATTACAGTTGCAGGGAGCATGAATGCAAAGTAGTAGTAGCAGTAGCATCATGAACTGGAAGGGAGAGATGGGTTGGGCCATGAATGAATGGATCGCCGAGGCTGGACACTTGTTACCACCCTCGATCGTATTGCATACGGCAACAACAACACATGCACGCACGATAGTTACAAATAGAGCAAAGCTGCTGTCCAAATGCCAGAGACAATGTATACTTGTACTAGAAATCACATGATCTACCTAAATTGGTACAAGCGGCCGTGGACAGGGCTGTCACGTGCTGCTACTGCTACTGCGAAAGCTATGCTGCTATCAGGGCACCTCCGGTCCAAGCCTAAAAAAGGATTAACCTCTGAGAAGATTCTCCTTGAGTTCCACATCTATCAGAATTCTCATTTGAGTTAACTTCTCAAAAAATGAGAAATTAACTCAAATGAAAATAATTATGTTGCTGACCATCTTCCAATTTTGAGCAGCTGAAACAACTTCTGAGCAAAAGATTCCACTCTACCGCTCGGCCTTCTCCACATCACCGCCTTCTTTCTTGCCTCGCCGGTCACCATGCACCTGTGCGGGCACCTCGTAGCCCTCACCTTCCACACGCCTCACCTAGATTCGATTGCCGCATGTCGCCTCGGTCTAAATTGATGCATTGATTCATCGCCGCGAGCTCGTCGATTAGAAGGGCCATCGCGGCGCCTCGTTTCGTCCGAAACGAGCCAACGCAGCCATCCCGAGCGTTGGCCGCGAACGCCTCCTCGAGGTCCATGTCACAATGACCACCGCTAAAGTATCACGACGTGCGGTAGCGGCGTGGCGCACTTGGGCGGTAGAGATCCGAGATCCGAACACACGGGAGAAGCGGTGGCTTGGCACATTCGCCACCTTGGAGAAGGTGGCGCACAAGTATGGCATGGCGGCAGTGTGCTACTACGGCAGTTGGGCAAGGATTAACTTTCCCCTTGGTAGTCGTGCGCCCCAAACTTCGTCGAGCCTCCTCCTGTTAGAGTGGTCTCCCGCGCTAAGGAAAAGGAGAACCGCATGGCCATGAGACAGCTCGAGGCCGAGCACATCAACACGGCCCATATGGCTGACTGCATCGTGAAGAATCTGCAGCTCATCACCAAGAACCAAGCATGGTTCGAGTGCAAGGATGATGTCGTGAATTGGGATGAGATCCCCAACAAGGAGAAGGAGATGTCGTTAGTCGGCCCTAGCAACAATGACGATGAGGACGACCCCTTTTGTGTGGGGTGATCCCTATCTCAGATGACTTCGACGCGTTCTTCTTCTGTCATGGTGATGACAAGTGGTTTAAATTTATTCAGTTATGCTATCTAGTGATACCATCTACTTATGCTATATATGTTGTGTTACCCTTTTAAATTATGTATAATCAAGTACTTTAGGTTTGGGCCTGAAGTAATCTTTATGTATTTTTTAATGAGTTAGGTTTTGGGAGTTCGGCTAGGATCGCTTCTTTTTAACTCAAAACTTGAAGGAGGCTTTTGAAGGGCTGAATTTTAGGGATTCAATTAGAGATGCCCTTAGGGCATCTCCAAGGCAGACCCGTAAATCGCCCGCATCCGTTCGGACCACGCTGTCTGGACCATGGGAGTCATCCAACGTGGGTCTGTATTGGTCCGCGGGGACGGTCCGGATGCGATTTCTCCTGCAAATCGAAGACAAAAGTGGGAGCTTTGAAGGAGTCCGTACACATGAAACATAGAAATCCGACACCCTCGGCACACCCAAAACCCTTCCCAGACCCTGCGACTCCATCCTCCTCATTTTCTCCCCTTCATTCTTTCTCTCTTGCCTTCGCCACCGCTCCACCACCCCGGCCACCATGCCACACCTCTGTCGGAACTCCGAGTCTTCGTCACCTCCAACGCTCCAGCGGGGCTCCACCCCGCTTCTCCTCTGTCTCCGTTCAGCCCATGTCCTTCGACCGCCCTGCCAGGTACCATTCGCTATTGCTATTCTCACCATGCTCGACAACTGTTCGATGAATCGCCAGAGCTAAAAACAGTTGTCCCTTCTTCTTTCTAGCAATGAATCCCAATTTGGAGTACATATACGAGCAGCATGTGTTGGGTAACGTAGCAATAATTCAAAATTTTCTACGTATCACCAAGATCAATCTATGGAGTCATCTAGCAACGAAGGAGGAGTGGATCTACATACCCTTGTAGATCGCGCGCGGAAGCGTTCAAGAGAACGGGGTTGATGGAGTCGTACTCGTCGTGATCCAAATCACCGATGATCCTAGCGCCGAACGGACGGCACCTCCGCGTTCAACACACGTATGGAGCAGCGACGTCTCCTCCTTGATCCAGCAAAGGGGAGGAGAGATTGATGGAGATCCATCAGCACGACGGCGTGGTGGTGGAAGTAGCGGGATTCCAACAGGGCTTCGCCAAGCGCTGCGGGAGGAGGGAGATGTGTCATGGGAGGGAGAGGGAGGCGCCAGGGCTTAGATGTTGCTGCCCTCCCTTCCCCTCACTATATATAGGGCCAAGGGAGAGGGGGGCGCAGCCTTGGCCCTTCCTCCAAGGAAGGGTGCGGCCAAGGGAGGAGTCCATCCTCCCCAAGGCACCTAGGAGGTGCCTTCCCCCTTTAGGACTCTTCCTTTCCCTCATCTCTTGGCGCATGGGCCTCTTGGGGCAGGTGCCCTTGGCCCATATAGGCCAAGGCGCACACCCCTACAGCCCATGTGCCCCCCCGGGGCAGGTGGACCCCCTTGGTGGACCCCCGGGACCCTCCCGGTGGTCCCGGTACGTTACCGATAAAACCCGAAACTTTTCCGGTGACCAAAATAGGACTTCCCATATATAAATCTTTACCTCCGGACCATTCCGGAACTCCTCGTGACGTCCGGGATCTCATCCGGGACTCCGAACAACTTTCGGGTTACCGCATACTAATATCTCTATAACCCTAGCGTCACCGAACCTTAAGTGTGTAGACCCTACGGGTTCGGGAGACATGCAGACATGACCGAGATGACTCTCCGGTCAATAACCAACAGCGGGATCTGGATACCCATGTTGGCTCCCACATGTTCCACGATGATCTCATCGGATGAACCACGATGTCAAGGACTTAATCAATCCCGTATACAATTCCCTTTGTCTAGCGGTACGATACTTGCCCGAGATTCGATCGTCGGTATCTCGACACCTTGTTCAATCTCGTTACCGGCAAGTCTCTTTACTCGTTTCGTAACACATCATCCCGCGATCAACTCCTTGATCACATTGTGCACATTATGATGATGTCCTACCGAGTGGGCCCAGAGATACCTCTCCGTTTACACGGAGTGACAAATCCCAGTCTCGATTCGTGCCAACCCAACAGACACTTTCGGAGATACCTGTAGTGTACCTTTATAGCCACCCAGTTACGTTGTGACGTTTGGCACACCCAAAGCACTCCTACGGTATCCGGGAGTTGCACAATCTCATGGTCTAAGGAAATGATACTTGACATTAGAAAAGCTTTAGCATACGAACTACATGATCTTGTGCTAGGCTTAGGATTGGGTCTTTGTCCATCACATCATTCTCCTAATGATGTGATCCCGTTATCAATGACATCCAATGTCCATGGTCAGGAAACCGTAACCATCTATTGATCAACGAGCTAGTCAACTAGAGGCTTACTAGGGACATGGTGTTGTCTATGTATCCACACATGTATCTGAGTTTCCTATCAATACAATTCTAGCATGATAATAAACGATTATCATGAACAAGGAAATATAATAATAACTAATTTATTATTGCCTCTAGGGCATATTTCCAACAGTCTCCCACTTGCACTAGAGTCAATAATCCAGTTCACATCGATATGTGATTAACACTCAAGGTCACATCCCCATGTGACTAACACCCAAAGAGTTTACTAGAGTCAATAATCTAGTTCACATTACCATGTGATTAACACTCGATGAGTTCTGGGTTTGAACATGTTATGCTTGTGAGAGATGTTATAGTCAACGGGTCTGAATCTTTCAGATCCGTATGTACTTCGCAAATCTCTATGTCATCTTGTAGATGCAGCTACTACGCTATATTTGGAGCCATTTCAAATAATTGTTCTACTTGGAGCTATTCTAAATTGTTGCTCCATTATACGTATCCGGTATCTCTACTCAGAGCTATCCGGATAGGTGTTAAGCTTGCATCGACGTAACTCTTTACGTCGAACTCTTTATCACCTCCATAACCGAGAAACATATCCTTATTCCTCTAAGGATAATTTAGACCGCTATCTGGTGATCTACTCCTAGATTACCTTTGTACCCTCTTGCCAGATATGTGGCAAGGCACACATCAGGTGCGGTACTCAGCATGGCATACCATATAGAGCCTATGACAAAAGCATAGGGGACGACATTCGTCCTTTCTCTTTCTTCTGCCGTGGTCAAGCTTTAAGTCTTAACTTCATACCTTACAACTCAGGCAAGTACTCCTTCTTTGACTGATCCATCTTGAACCCCTTCAAGATCATGTCAAGGTATGTGCTCATTTGAAAGTACCATTAAGCGTTTTGATCCATCCTTATAGATCTTGATGCTCAATGTTCAAGTAGCTTAATCCAGGCTTTCCATTGAAAAACACTTTCCAAATAACCCTATATGCTTTCCCGAAATTCTACATCATTTCTGATCCATAATATGTCAACAACATATACTCATCAGAAATTCTATAGTACTCCCACTCACTTCTTTGGAAATACAAGTTTCTCATAAACTTTGTATACACCCAAAACTTTGATCATCTCATCAAAGCATACATCCCAACTCCGAGATGCTTACTCCAGTCCTTAGAAGGATTGCTGGAGCTTTGCATACTTATTAGCATCTTTCAGGATTAACAAAACCTTCCGGTTGTATCACATACAACCTTTCCTCAAAAATCGTCGAGGAAACAATGGTTTTTGGCATCCTATCTGCAAGATTTCACAAATAATGCAGTAACCGCTAATATAATTCCAACAGACTCTCAGCATCGCTACGAGTGAGAAAGTCTCATCATAGTCAACTCCTTGAACTTGTCGGAAAAAATCTTAACGACAAGTCGAGCTTTCTTAATGATGATACTTACCATCATTGTCCGTCTTCCTTTTAAAATCCATATGTACCTAACAGCCTTACGACCATCAAGTAGTTCTCCCAAAGTCTACACTTTGTTTTCATATATGGATCCTCTCTCGGATTATATGGCCTCGAGCCATTTTGGAATCCAGGCCCACCATCGCTTCTCTATAGCTCGTAGGTTCATTGTTGTCTAGCAACATGACTTCCAAGACAGGATTACGTACCACTCTGAAGTAGTATGCATCCTTGTCATCCCACGAGGTTTGGTAGTGACTTGATCTGAAGTTTCATGATCACTATCATAAGCTTCCACTTCAATTGGTGTAGGTGTCACAGGAACAACTTCCTGTGCCCTGCCACATACTAGTTGAAGAGACGGTTTAATAACCTCATCAAGTCTCCACCATCCTCCCACTCAATTCTTTCGAGAGAAACTTTTCCTCAAGAAAGGACCCGATTCTAGAAACAATCCCTTATTGCTTTCGGATCTGAGACATGAGGTATACCCAACTGTTTTGGGTGTCCTATGAAGATGCATTTATCCGCTTTGGGTTCGAGCTTATCAGCCTGAAACTTTTTCACATAAGCGTCGCAGCCCCAAACTTTTAAGAAATGACAGCTCAGGTTTCTCTAAACCATAGTTCATACGGTGTCATCTCATCGGAATTACGTGGTGCCCCTTTTAAAGTGAATGTGGTTGTCTCTAATGCCTAACCCATAAACTATCGTGGTAATTCGATAAGAGACATCATGGTATGCATCATATCCAATAGGGTGCAGTTATGATGTTCGGACACACCATCACACTATGGTGTTCCAGGCTGTATTAGTTGTGAAACAATTTCCACAATGTCTTAATTCTGTGCCAAACTCGTAATTCAGATATTCATCTCTATGATCATATCATAGATCTTTTATCCTCTTGTCACGACGATCTTTCAACTTCACCCTGAAATTACTTGAACCTTTCAATAATTCAGACTCGTGATTCATCAAGTAAATATACTCAACATCTACTCAAATCATCTGTGAAGTAAGAACATAACGATATCCACTACATGCCTCAGCACTCATTGAATTGCACACATCAAAATGTATTACTTCCAACAAGTTGCTTTCTAGTTCCATTTTACTGAAAACGAGGCTTTCAGTCATCTTGCCCATGTGGTATGATTTGCATGTCTCAAGTGATTCAAAATCAAGTGAGTCCAAACGATCCATCTGTATAGAGTTTCTTCATGCATATCTACCAACAAACATGGTTCGCATGTCTCAATCCTTTCAAAAATGAGTGAGTCCAAAGATCCATCAACATGGAGCTTCTTCATGCGTTTTATACCGATATGACTTAAGTGGCAGTGCCACAAGTAGGTGGTACTATCATTACTATCTTACATCTTTTGGCATGAACATGTGTATCACTATGATCGAGATTCAATGAACCATTCATTTTAGGTGCAAGACCATTGAAGGTATTATTCAAATAAACAGAGTAACTGTTATTCTCTTAAATGAATAACCGTATTGCGATAGACATAATCCAATCATGTCTATGCTCAACGCAAACACCAATCTCGATGGTAGAGGGAGCGTACAATATTTGATCAACCTTGGAAATACTTCCAACACATATCGTCATCTCACCTTTAGCTAGTCTCCGTTTATTCCGTAGCTTTTATTTTGAGTTACTAACACTTAGCAACCGAACCGGTATCTAATACCCTGGTGCTACTAGGAGTACTAGTAAAATACACATTAACATAATACATCCAATATACTTCTATCGACCTTGCCAGCCTTCTTGTCTACCAAGTATCTAGGGTAATTCTGCTCCAGTGGTTGTTCCCTTCATTATAGAAGCACTTAGTCTCGGGTTTGGGTTCAACCTTGGGTTTCTTCACTAGAGCAGCAGCTGATTTGTCGTTTCATGAAGCATCCCTTTTTGCCCTTGCCCTTCTTGAAACTAGTGGTTTCACCAACCATCAACAATTGATGCTCCTTCTTGATCTTTACTTTTGTGGTGTCAAACATCGCGAATATCTCAAGGATCATCATATATGTCCCTGATATATCATAGTTCATCATGAAGCTCTAGCAGCTTGATGGTAATGACTTCGGAGAAACATCACTATCTCATCTGGAAGATCAACTCCCACTCGATTCAAATGATTGTTGTACTTAGACAATCTGAGCACAAGCTCAACAATTGAGCTTTTCTCCCTTAGTTGCAGGCTAAGAAAATCGTCGGAGGTCTTATACCTCTTGACGTGGGCACGAGCCTGAAATCCCAATTTCAGTCCTTGGAACATCTCATATGTTCTGCGATATTTCAAAAACGTCTTTGGTGCCTCAATTCTAAGCCATTTAGCATTACGCACTGAACTATCATGTAGTCATCAAAACGTGTATGTTAGATGTTCGCAACATCCACAGATGACGTTCGAGGTTCAACACACTGAGCGGTGCATTAAGGACATAAGCCTTCTATGAAGCAATGAGGACAATCCTCAGTTTACGGACCTAGTCCGCATAATTGCTACTATCCACTTTCAACTAAATTTTCTCTAGGAACATATCTAAACAGTAGAACAGAAACGTGAGCCACGACATAATTTGCGAAGACCTTTTGACTATGTTCAGGATAATTAAGTTCATCTTATGAACTCCCACTCAGATAGACATCCCTCTAGTCATCTAAGTGATTACATGATCCGAGTCAACTAGGCCGTGTCCGATCATCACGTGAGATGGACTAGTCATCATCGGTGAACATCTTCATGTTGATCGTATCTACCATACGACTCATGCTTGACCTTTCGGTCTCTTGTGTTCCGAGGCCATGTCTGTACATGCTAGGCTCGTCAAGTCAACCTAAGTGTTTCGCGTGTGTAAATCTGTCTTACACCCGTTGTATGTGAACGTTAGAATCTATCACACCCGATCATCACGTGGTGCTTCGAAACAACGAACTGTCGCAATGGTGCACAGTTAGGGGGAACACTTTCTTGAAATTATTATGAGGGATCATCTTATTTACTACCGTCGTTCTAAGTAAACAAGATGCATAAACATGATAAACATCACATGCAATCAAATAGTGACATGATATGGCCATCATCACTTTGCTCCTCTTCGGGGCTCCATGATCATCATCGTCATCGGCATGACACCATGATCTCCATCATCATGATCTCTATCATCGTGTATTCATGAAGTTGTCTCGTCAACTATTACTTCTACTACTACAGCTAACGGTTAGCAATAAAGTAAAGTAATTACATGACGTTTATGTTGACACGCAGGTCATAAATAAATTAAGACAACTCCTATGGCTCCTGCCGGTTGTCATACTCATCGACATGCAAGTCGTGATTCCTATTACAAGAACATGATCAATCTCATATATCACATATATCATTCATCACATCCTTTTGGCCATATCACATCACATAGCATACCCTGCAAAAACAAGTTAGACATCCTCTAATTGTTGTTTGCATGTTTTACGTGGCTGCTATGAGTTTCTAGCAAGAACGTTTCTTACCTACGCAAAAACCACAACGTGATATGCCAATTGCTATTTACCCTTCATAAGGACCCTTTTCATCGAATCCGATCTGACTAAAGTGGGAGAGACAGACACCCGCTAGCCACCTTATGCAACTAGTGCATGTCAGTCGGTGGAACCAGTCTCACGTAAGAGTACGTGTAAGGTCGGTCCGGGCCGCTTCATCCCACAATGCCGCCGAATCAAGATTGGACTAGTAACGGTAAGCATATTGAACAAAATCAACGCCCACAACTACTTTGTGCTCTACTCGTGCATAGAAACTACGCATAGACCTAGCTCATGATGCCACTGTTGGGCAACGTAGCAATAATTCAAAATTTTCTACGTATCACCAAGATCAATCTATGGAGTCATCTAGCAACGAAGGAGCAGTGGATCTACATACCCTTGTAGATCGCGCGCGGAAGCGTTCAAGAGAACGGGGTTGATGGACTCGTACTCGTCGTGATCCAAATCACCGATGATCCTAGCGCCGAACGGACGGCACCTCCGCGTTCAACACACGTACGAAGCAGCGACGTCTCCTCCTTCTTGATCCAGCAAGGGGGAGGAGGGGTTGATGGAGATCCAGCAGCACGATGGCGTGGTGGTGGAAGTAGCGGGATTCCAACAGGGCTTCGCCAAGCGCTGCGGGAGGAGGGAGATGTGTCATGGGAGGGAGAGGGAGGCGCCAGGGCTTAGATGTTGTTGCCCTCCCTTCCCCCCACTATATATAGGGCCAAGGGAGAGGGGGGGGCGCAGCCTTGGCCCTTCCTCCAAGGAAGGGTGCAGCCAAGGGAGGAGTCCATCCTCCCCAAGGCACCTAGGAGGTGCCTTCCCCCTTTAGGACTCTTCCTTTCCCTCATCTCTTGGCGCATGGGCCTCTTGGGGCTGGTGCCCTTGGCCCATATAGGCCAAGGCGCACACCCCTACAGCCCATGTGCCCCCCAGGGGCAGGTGGACCCCCTTGGTGGACCCCCGGGACCCTCCTGGTGGTCCCGGTACGTTACCGATAAAACCCGAAACTTTTCCGATGACCAAAATAGGACTTCCCATATATAAATCTTTACCTCCGGACCATTCTGGAACTCCTCGTGACGTCCGGGATCTCATCCGGGACTCCGAACAACTTTCGGGTTACCGCATACTAATATCTCTATAACCCTAGCGTCACCGAACCTTAAGTGTGTAGACCCTACGGGTTTGGGAGACATGCAGACATGACCGAGATGACTCTCTGGTCAATAACCAACAGCGGGATCTGGATACCCATGTTGGCTCCCACATGTTCCATGATGATCTCATCGGATGAACCACGATGTCAAGGACTTAATCAATCCCGTATACAATTCCCTTTGTCTAGCGGTACGATACTTGCCCGAGATTCGATCGTCGGTATCCCGATACCTTGTTCAATCTCGTTACCGGCAAGTCTCTTTACTCGTTCCGTAACACATCATCCCGCGATCAACTCCTTGATCACATTGTGCACATTATGATGATGTCCTACCGAGTGGGCCCAGAGATACCTCTCCGTTTACACGGAGTGACAAATCCCAGTCTCGATTCGTGCCAATGCAACCGACACTTTCGGAGATACCTGTAGTGTACCTTTATAGCCACCCAGTTACGTTGTGACGTTTGGTACACCCAAAGCACTCCTACGGTATCCGGGAGTTGCACAATCTCATGGTCTAAGGAAATGATACTTGACATTAGAAAAGCTTTAGCATACGAACTACATGATCTTGTGCTAGGCTTATGATTGGGTCTTTGTCCATCACATCATTCTCCTAATGATGTGATCCCGTTATCAATGACATCCAATGTCCATGGTCAGGAAACCGTAACCATCTCTTGATCAACGAGCTAGTCAACTAGAGGCTTACTAGGGACATGGTGTTGTCTATGTATCCACACATGTATCTGAGTTTCCTATCAATACAATTCTAGCATGGATAATAAACGATTATCATGAACAAGGAAATATAATAATAACTAATTTATTATTGCCTCTAGGGCATATTTCCAACAGCATGTTGAGTTGCTTGACGACTCGTCGGACGAGGAGCACTTCGATGAGACGGCAATGATGCAGGCGGTTCTTGAAGACGCGGATCGTGCGGAGGAGCATGTTCTCAATTTCAAGGGCTCGATCAAGGGTCATCGAGTGCTCAACTGCAACAAGGCGCGCGACCATTTGATACTGATGGCCGGCTACTTTGCCTCTGATGCACTATTTGCTAACCATTTTCGTCAGTGTTTTCGGATGCGCAAGACTGTCTTCGATCGTTTGTACCATGGCATCTCGTCTTGCGATGACTACTTCATCCTGAAGAAGGACGTCGTCAGAACTATTGGCTTCTCTGGTTACTAGAAGTGCACATCCACACTCTGGATTCTTGCATATGGCACGCCTGCTGATTCGTCGGATGAGTACCTATGGATGTCTAAGAGCACGTGTAGAGATGCCATGGTCAGGTTTGCAACTGCCGTGGTCGAGGTGTTCGGACCTCCATGAGAGAACCAACTGTGGCAGACACCAAGAGGCTCTTGGCAATCTCAGAAGTAAGAGGGTGGCCAGGTTTGCTTGGATCTCTTGACTGCATGCATTGAAAAATGGAAGAACTGCCCGAAGGCTTTAAAAGGGCAATATTAGGGTCATGTTAAGAAGCTCACCATGATTCTTGAAGCAGTTGCATCACATAATCTTTGGGCTTGGTACGCTTTCTTTGGCATGCTCGGGTCTCATAATGATATCAATGTGCTGCAACGATCGTCGTTGTTGTTTGCGAGGCTGGCTGAAGGAAAAGCTCATCCTTGCCATTATAATGTCAATGGACATGAGTACAATATGGGATACTATCTAGTTGATGGTGTCTATCCTCCATGGGCTACCTTTGTCAGCACCATCTCAAACTCAGTTGGCCAGAAAAAGGCTCACTTTGCCCAAAAGACAAGAAGCAACTAGAAAGGATGTCGAGAGGGCATTTGGAGCTCTGTAGGCTTGTTTTGCAGTTGTTCGTGGACATGCTAAACAATTGGATCCGAAACCTTGTGAGAGGTGATGACATGTTGTGTGATCATGCACAACGTGATTGTCGAGGATGAGGGTGATGATGCTTCTGCAGCTCTGGAATTTGAGAACATGGATGATCCTATCCAACTTTTGGACCAGAATCCGGCCACATTTGAAGAGTTTATTCAAATGCGTCAAGAAATTCGACATCGACCAACTCACAAGAAGCTGAAGGAAGATCTGATTGAGCATCAGTGGGCGGTGAAAGGGGGACAACAATGTTGGGATGCAATATTTGAACTTTTTTAAATTTGAACTAGTGTTGCATGCGACTACTTGGTCGTGCGGAGTTGAAAAAAACAATAAGGAAGGTCGGATGTATGCGGTTACGATTAGATGACCTCCTTCCGCATCCGTGTGTGCGGACTGGTCCCTCTGTCCGTCACAGATGCGAAAGAAAATTTGCGGGTTACCATTGAAGATGCCCTTACACATGTAATACACAGATGAGCTGAATAAAGATCAACAAGAAATATGCAGATTTGGGTTAGTGCTTAAATCCGCATATGGAATTATGACACAAAGAAGACACTCCCTTCGGATGGGAATATAAGCAGGCACGGGTTTATAGGTCTTACGTTTGACAAAAAGAATCAGTATGGCATAAAACTACATGATCCTCCATTCGATTCAATACATCTATTCAGCGACGAGTAATACGGGGTCGGAGGGAGTAAGAAAATTCGTCCAACAACGATTGTAGAACCGCTTGTTCGCTATCTAAAAAAACAATCAACAACGGTTGTAGAACCGCTTGTTCGCTATCTCAAAAAAACAATCAACAACGGTTGTAGAGATATATGTATATTTTGTGGCAAGCAACGTACTCCATATTTTGCTAGTCAAATGCAGTAGATAACCTAAGAAAATACTTATATTCCTATATCTAGAGGCAGTAAAATTATGAGCCAAGTAGATTGATTATTCGCCGTAAACATCCAAATGGCGTGGTCGCCATGGCAGCATGCGTAGCTTCCTCCCCCTTCCCTCTGTACGTTTGCAACCTGCTCCGATCCAAAAGCCAGAGAGGAGACACCTGCAGCGCACCGCACCGCACCGCGCCGTGGTATATAACCTCGCCCCGCGCGGCGGCACACGCACCGGCAGCGGCACCACCACGCCTCCCCTCCCTACCTACGCCTACGCGGCCCACGCCCACGCACGCACCGGCGAACAATCCGAGCTGGCTCTTTTGGCCATAGGCACAGCGGATCATTACCCAATCACGGATCTCTAGCCTCGCCTCGCCACCGCCCGCTGCTCCGCTCTGCCTCTGCCTCTGCCTGCTCACAATCTCCCTCGCCCCGCCACCGTCGCCTGCTGCCGCCCCTGCCGCTTCTTGTGCTGCCGCCGCGGCGACGAGGAGGAGGAGATGAAGGAGATGATGGTGGGGTCGGTGGCGCCGGTCGGCCCGGTCGGGAGGTGGGGGGCGGCGCCGCCGCAGGAGCTGCTGGAGCGGATGAAGGACTACGGCCAGGAGGGCGCCTTCGCGCTCTGGGACGAGCTCTCGCCCGAGGACCGCGACCTCCTCGTCCGGGACATCGAGGTGAGACCGACCGACCGACCGACCCCAATGCGCTGCTCTTCCGGTCGCCTCCGGGCGGGATTTCATGGCCGGATTTGGCTTTCTTGCGCTGGGATTTCTGTTCGCGCGAGGAGCTGATTCCTCGCGCAGGGACTGTCGGCGGAGGTTTTTTCGGCATAGGAAGTTACTTTCTGCATCGGGATTGTTAATCATGAAAGAAAGATTTCGGTTTTGTGTTGGAATTATGCTTGTCGATTCGGTCGTGGGCTGGAATTCTGCACGCGGAGCTGGTTTGATTTGATTTCAAGTAGAAAGTGCTGCTGGGATTTGTGGGGTGGAAGATGAGGATTTGAGTAGCAATGTAAATCTCCATCAGTTGCAGATGCTGCACATTTCGATTGTGGTGTTGCCTGACCTCAATCGAAATTTGCAGCATCTGTTTGCCATTTTGACACCGAATGAATACTGACGGAGCTGTGTGTACTAACTATGTTGCAGAGTCTAGATCTTTCGAGGATTGACCGGATCATTCGACGCTCTATGGGATCACAAGGTCAGAGTTCCTTCATTTGAACAAATTGCCATCATTCCAGTGAAGAAGAGAACAATGTGTATCTTTGATCAGCATTCTTAACTAACGTGGTGATCTTGCTAAACACAGGAGGCTATCTGGCGCCCGCCGAGCCCGTGCCGGAATCCAGCGTGTCGAGGGTGGAGGAGAGGTCTCCAGAGGACAAAGAACGGTGGTGGAAGAAGGGGCTGAGAGCCATCTCCGAGGGGAAGCTGGCCGTTGTCCTTTTAGCTGGTGGCCAGGTAATCTCATGAAATATAATCCCCCCAGTCCTGTTTTCTGATACTGCAGTCTCTGTAGTCTCTACCGCGCATTCTGTAGCATTATACTTATGATGATCTGATTTCTTCTCATGTTGTGCCTTGTGTGTAGGGGACTCGGCTTGGAAGCTCAGATCCTAAGGGGTGTTTCAGTAAGTCGATCCCATCTGAATCCTTGTATGTTAGTAGTTGACTGCATATGTGCAGTGGTGTGCTCTTCTTTTAAAACTAAAAAATAGTACACCATAGTGATTTTTTTAGTTCTTGGCACAATTCTTTATTCCATAGAGGCAGATTTCACATGCTGTAAATTGTGTACATCACTGTTATACACCATCTTTTAATCAAAAAAGGTGATTGGATGTACTTACTGTATCCAGTGTGGCATATTTGTTCATCCATACTAGTATGGAATTGCATTTTCTGCTGATAATTCCATAGCGGCAGATTTCACATGTTATAAATTTTGTACATCACTGTTATGCATTGTGTCCTGATCAAAAGGAAATGGATGTACTTACTATATCCAGCGTGGCATCTTTGTTCATCCATACTTGTGTGGAATTGCATTTCGCTGATAATTCGAATCTCCTTATATTACATTGATCATTGTGATTTTCTCTTGACACCTCATGTTGGCCTTCCAGGTATTGGACTTCCATCTGGAAAATCACTTTTCCAACTCCAAGCGGAACGCATTTTGTGTATTCAAAAGTTGGCTGCTCAGTCCAGTGATAGTAATATACACAAGCTTGTAAATTTTTCTTTGTCCTTTGCTTCACTTCACCTCCTTACCCTTGATTTGAAAATAATTTGCAGGTCCAAGAAATACTTTACCAATCCACTGGTACATAATGACCAGCCCCTTCAACGATGATGTCACACGCAAATTCTTTGAAAGCCGTAAATATTTTGGCTTAGAGGCTGACCAGGTAAGAACAAGTACAAAATTTTCCGTTGCATTGAATATTCATGGCAATTCAACAAACACGTGCATACTGTTGAATCTAATAGTAAGAGTTATCTTTAATAGCTAGGCTTGAAACGTTGATATCTTCTTGGCAGGTGACCTTTTTCCAACAAGGCACCCTTCCATGTGTTTCTGACGATGGCAGATTTATTATGGAGACTCCATACAAGGTACCGTGTTTCATCTTCTCTTTAACTTTTCATTCATGATCCATCTTACCATGTACGGCCAGGACGTTACAGTTTATAGCAATTTGTTTTCTAAGTTTTACTCATGGTGTGTGATCTAAGAGTTTAAATGCAAATTTTGATGCCTGCAAAGCTACTTTGATACTGCATATCTGCAATGCCAAATGATTGAATTGTTCTTACATGATCTTAAACCAGGTAGCCAAGGCACCTGATGGAAATGGAGGAGTTTATGCCGGTAATCTCCCATAGATATGGACCAGTTATTATGCATCTTGCAGTAGTTGTATTTTACCCACTATTAGATACTGATGCTTATTTTTTACAACTGTAACATCCCACAGCTCTGAAGTCTAAGAAGTTGCTTGACGACATGTCTTCACGGGGTGTAAAGTATGTAGATTGCTACGGAGTTGATAACGTATTGGTGAGGACATGCGCTTTGAGGTCTCATCTGATTTCCGCACCTTCTCGTTCGCTAATCGATGTCTTATGCGCAGGTTCGTGTTGCAGATCCAACGTTCCTAGGGTACTTTATAGAAAAGGGTGTATCTTCTGCTGCGAAGGTTGTTAGGAAGGTAAGGTCAAATATCTTTCGAGCTCGCAAAAGGAAATTCTCATAGTTCATCACTTGTTTTTTTTGGCAATTGTCATTTTTAGCATACTATGCACTTTGTTGATAGTCTGTCATATCCTTAACAGGCTTATCCACAAGAGAATGTTGGAGTATTTGTTCAAAGAGGTTGTGGTGGACCTCTTTCCGTGGTCGAGTATAGTGAAATGGATGCGGCTATGACTACTGAAATTAATCAATCAACAGGGCGCCTTCGTTATTGTTGGAGCAATGTATATTTCTATCCTTAGCTTGTCGCTCCCTCCTTCCCTGAATAACTGTGAGTCTGTGACAGATGATAAAACTAACATATTGCTTTGTTCTTTGCAGGTATGCTTGCATATGTTCAGTTTGGAATTTCTGAATCAAGTGGCAAACAGCCTTGAAAAGGACAGCGTGTGAGTGTTTCTATATCCAGTTTGAATTCTGAAATCATATAATTTTTGCGCCCTCTTCCCTCAATAACTCTTGAGTCTGGTTTTACAGTAGTTTTTTACCTACTTGCTGCTTATGTCTCTTAATCTTTCTGGGAGAGTGAGAGTTATAACTACAGTTTGTGATATAAGGATCTGCTAGGCATATCATGGCAAGTAATTTTACTTGGCACATGCTCTAGCATAAATTATGTTCTGTTGCAGCGCCTGACATTTGGAAATTTGGTGGCCAGGTATCATCTTGCACAGAAGAAGATACCTTCGATTCATGGGTATACAATGGGCCTGAAGCTTGAGCAGTTCATATTCGATGCATTCAATTACTCCCCGTCCATGACACTTTTTGAGGTTCGATTTCCATTCTGTTCCCTCTCCTTCTTTCCCCCCATTTTCTTTGGGTTTAAAAGCTTGAGATACTCACTGGCGCATATCTGAAAATCCAGGTGCTACGCGAAGAGGAATTTGCTCCAGTGAAGAATGCGAATGGCTCAGCCTACGACACCCCCGATAGCGCCAAACTGATGCTGCTCCGACTCCACAGCAGATGGGTAGTCGCTGCTGGCGGCTTCCTGACCCATTCTGTGCCCTTGTACATGACAGGTAATTCCTCACGTTTGCCTGTACCGTGAAACTTGCAGCACTAAATCACAACTCAGGCATTTCAAGACAAAACAGACTGTGATGGCCACCATTCTCATGACCCCTTTTCTCATAGGCGTCGAGGTTTCTCCGCTCAGCTCCTACGCCGGAGAAAACCTGGAGGCGATCTGCCGCGGACGGACATTCCACGCGCCCAGTGAGATCTCGTTCTAGGCGCATTGGTTGGTGACAGCGGCAGCAGATGGAGGAAGCAGTGTTGCACAGGGATTGCAAGGTCGAACGAATGCCTCGCAGTTTGGGACATTGGTTGTATTGAGCTGAGCTCTTTGAGCTATTGGCATTAGGGTTTTCAGGTACTGGCCAGACTGTTGTATCTTTTGTGAGTAATTGGCCCAGATTCTGAATGCGTCTTGGCTTTTGCCATTTGTAACTCTTTTGGCTGTTGCTGCCCCTTTAGATGAGCATCTTCAACTGTACTAATTTGGTGCCCCATTTATCTGCTGTCACGTTTCGACAGTGTCCGCTCTGAACCCCATTTATCTGTGCACGCAGCCTTGTCCTATCAAATTGCCTGGACACATATATAATTGGCGGGGGTGAAGAGAGATGAAAAAAAGAGAGAAATTGCTGCGGATAGATCGGGTCCAATGTGGCAGGCTATCCGGTCATCACATTTCCTCCCCACATAGGAGCTTGGGTTGGAGACCATTACCGTCCTTAGGGCCAACAATGCGGTCCACCAACACGGACACCATCAAATGTCCGTGAACACGGCACGACGTGTCCGAAGACAGGAATAGGGCGAAGGCCATTCAACCGGAGTCACTAAATGTCCTCTCATTTCTTGAAAAAGGTTAAAGAAAAACAAACCAAATGACCGTCTCTAGTCACTTTGACAAATTTATCTAGATCAATAGCAATTTAACCACACATTTAAATCCGACAAACACTCCTTGAAAGATGTTCGACAAGTTTTTCAATTCCATCGATCCCAAATACTCCCTTCGTCCTTCCTTTCCTTTGAGTTTGAACTTCTTCACATGTAATTCAGTTAGTGTGCCCATTGAGCTTTATTCAACAATGCATCATTGCGAAGGGGTTGCACTCGTCTTTGGTAGAACGTGCAAGCTAGCAATGAAGTGATCAACAAGTTGCAACATTGAGCAAATCAATAAAATGATCAACACATAGAGCAGCAAGAACGAAAACATGTGAGCTCTTCGGCACAATGCACCTTGCTAGCACTTGTGCACACACACTTCAATACTTGACATGTCCATGATCTTCTTCTATGTCGTAAGCTGTGTGTCCATGATCATCTTCTATGTGGTAAGCTGTGTAGTGCTTGTGTTCATTGAACCAAATATGCACACTTTGCCAAATTATGCTTCGTGCCTTGAAACTCCACACATCACACAGCAATTCATCCTCTTTATTCGAGTACGTAGCCATCGTGTTTACTACAACTTGATAAATTGTCAGGCGTTGTCGTGCCAGCAGTCAGGCAGGCAGATTTCTTAACGATAGCACTGTCCAAGGAGGTTCGGCAAGTCCTAGGTGTGATACAACAACGGTCGATCCAGGGTGCAGATACAGAACACAAGGGAGGGCAGAGTTCAAGGAAAGATGAATTCTGAAAATTTAGTTCTCAAGTCAACAAATCGACATGCCTACATATGGAGCTCTTTTTCTGTCATTCTCTGCTAACTCATACATACTAAATTATACTCCCTCTGCAAACAAATATAAGAGTGTTTACGAAGGGAGTAGTACATCATAATATTTTGTTACAGTTGATCACAATTGCAACTTTGCAACTTCAAATAATGCCAGCCATCAATTTTAGTTTTGCTTCATTAGATTAAAAACCTAATGCTGGAGAAGTTACTAACAATAGGAACAAGGCAACACACGGCTCGAGTAAATATCATATAACATCTGGGCAAACAAATTCACAAGGAACTGAGCAAAAGGACAATAAGGCAGTACAATTAAAGCGAAACTATTAATGATAGATAGATTCCACAAAACATGTTCAGATCACGACATTCGGTTTGACAGATAACACGGAATCAAATCTCGAAACAGCAGCCTGGTAGATTTCAAGTGCGAAAAAGTTCTGACTATGAACTACTCATGAATCAGAGTCTGGGCTTAGGCAGCGACGAAAGCCTTCTTCCCGCCTCCGGTGGTTCCAGCTGGAACGACCTTCAGGACATTGAATCTCACGGTTTTCGACAGGGGCCTGTTTCAGACAAGCAACATACTTCAGCACAAAAGAAAATAAGCTTTCTGCAGTAATCAATACATCAACTATATAATGATGAAGTGGAATATCACAGCATGTATGTAACAGTAACATAACTGCACAAGGGTCAACATACTAGAACAACCAGGCTAACATTCTCAAGTTGATAGTCATGCAAGAGTAATGAGTATTACCTGCACTGGCCAATGATGACATGGTCGCCTTCCTTGACATGGAAGCAGGGGGAGATGTGAGCTGGGATGTTGGAGTGCCTCTTCTCATACCTGCAAGGAGCACAATTGATTTGAGTTAGAAATGCCACAGGGAAGAAGCAATGCATTATGTTCTCAGAATCATCAATGGGTTTACTTGCCTCTGATACTTCTTGACAAAATGAAGGTAGTTCCTGCGAACAATGATGGTCCTGTTCATCTTGGCACTGTGGCAGGTTCCAGCTATGATTCTGCCCCTGATGGCAACAGTTCCAGTGAATGGGCACTTCTTGTCAATGTAGGTACCTGGAAATGAATAGGAATTAATACACCGTCGCAAGCTTAACAGAAAATAAGGCACAATTAACTATTCGTGATTTATGTCAACCACAGTACTAGCCAGACACTAGCAACAGAACATCAAGAAACAGTACATGGTACAATTCATGGCTCAATTGTTTCCACATGACCAAAAGAAAATGGGCTGTGGATCTAGAATTTACTAGCTTCAATTCTTTGTGTAGACTAGGCTAGCAAAGCCAGGAGAAATGTACTTAAGTATGATCTTAGGCACACATACTTGCATTCAAAGACTAGCATCACCTACTCAAGTATCAAACAGTGCTAAAATAGACGGATTGGCCCACTATAGTTTACCATCAATCGCCTCCCTTGGGGTCTTGAAACCAAGGCCAACACTCTTCCAGAAGCGGTTGCCAGCCTTGCCGGGCCTCTTTGCCTTGTCGGCCTTTTTGGTGCTAAATTGAACAGAAAACATTGTTAGGGTACAGGCATTACATGGGATCAATAAAAGATATGAACATTGCTAAACAACAACAGCACACAAGAAAGGTAATCAAACTCCTCACCTGAGGAAAACCTTTGGCTGCTTGAGGAAAGACTTCTCGGTCTGCACAACATATCAAGTTTAAACTACCATTAGAACAATTACAGCAACAAATTATGACATATTGTACACAGGAATAGAACAAACTAGAAAAACAATCTATACTTCACTCAGTGCTTGGCAAACTCAAAATGAACAATAGAACAATGGACACCAAGATCCTATCGGGTTCAAATGATCAGAGAATAGCACAAAGTACCAGTGGAACATAAGGATTTAGTCACAACACACAAGTCATTTAGCATAAGCTGCTAACAACTACGCCGAGACAGCAGAAATCAATGGATGAACTGGGAGTTAAACGCACAACCAATACATCGAAACGACGGCAAGTTCGTCTGACAGCAAAAGACTACGAACTCGCTACTGCAAGACACACCACGCTACCACTCGATTCGCAACGAACGCACAAGCTTCTACACGAACGGATCTAAGCATACATGGCCGATAAGCACGAAGGCGCCGCATCACACATCCCGAGCATCCGGCGACGGCAAGCGAACGGGGGGAGCAGAGGTAGAGCGCTACACGGGGAGGAGGAGGAGAGCCTTTACCTGCTCCGCCATGGCTGCGAGGTGGGCTTCGAGCGGCTCGGAGGCGGCGGCGGCGGCGGAGCGCGGAGATGCGGGTGCGAGGCTCTGAGAGGAGTTGGCGGCGGGGCGCAAACCCTAGGGGTGCATTCTTTCTTATAGCGCTGGGCGCCGCTGCGGAATGCGCAGCCCTTCCGGGCCTCTCCACCCGTCTCCCGGGCCGGCCCGTCACCGAGGTCCATAGGAGGCCCATCTATGATCGATTACTACTCGCGGCGGGGCCCGCCTCGGGGTTCTGGGCAGATCAGGCCGTTGATGGTGTGTTAGCCGCGGACCTGGGCCGTCCGATCTTAATGCTCGCTCCGACCGTCCTCCGTGCTGCAGACATAACCCAGAGAGAGAGAGAGAGATTGAGAGAGAGAGAGAGAGAGAGATCCCCTCGCCGTGGTCTCTCTTCCTTCCCCCACCTCCCTCCCCCCTCCGGTCACCGGCGCGGCGAGGCGGCCACCGCTGCTGTCTCCCCCCTCTTCCTCCCTCTCCGCGCGATAGGGTCTGGTGGAGCGGATTCGTCCCGAAGTCGATCGAACTGATTCGTTCGGTAATCTCCCAAACCTGCGCTGGTTCTGCGAACTCCTCGATCCGTCCCGTGCTTGCGGCGGCCGGCGGCGTGGGGGCACGCGCTGGGCCGCTGCGTGCGATCCGCGCAGAATGGCGACTCGATTGGTTGCGGCTGTTGTCTTTTCTGTCTGGAGAAATTAGTGACTGTGCTCCGCCGCTTTTGTGCAGTAATGGCGAACCTGCAGCCTTCCGTCCCCGAGCCCTCCTCCTTCGCAGGGGCCTCGCCGCCGTCTCCATCCTCGATCGGTGGAGGCGCTGCCTCGGCGGCGCAGGAGCCCAGGAAGATGGCGTCGGCGGAGCAGCTGGTGCTCGACCTCTGCGACCGCGAGCTGCGCGAGAACGCCCTCCTCGAGCTGTCGAAGGTCCGTCGCGTGCTCTTCTACTTCCAGGGTTCTAGCGCCTCGTCACGAGGACGGGTTGTGTGATTTGTGATTTTAAGTTACCATGAAGAGAGCGATTGTAGCTTAATTTTGGTTGCCATGAACTGAACAATTGCATACTGCGTGTTCTTCAGTCATTAGCATGCTATATAAGGTGTTTTGTAAGGCCAAAGTAAATCGGTAACCAATTGTACTCGTTTCAGAAACGAGAGATATTTCAAGACCTGGCCCCGCTTCTCTGGCACTCTTTTGGCACAATTGCTGCACTGCTTCAGGTATGCGTAATTCATCTATCTTCTATGTTTATGGTTTTCATGCTTCAAAATTACATAAAAGAGCCGGGAGCTATGTACCTTATGCTGTGTTTATGTTGTCGAACTGTGGAAGCAGTCACTATTCTATTCGTGTTTTCAAGTCGGCACTTGCTGTTTTTTTCGATGCAACTTGTCAAAGTTTGACCCTGCCTTGCTCACTTGGTGTATTTGACAACTTGGAAACAAACTCAGGAAATTGTGTCGATCTACCCTGCACTTTCACCCCCAGTTTTGTCGGCAGGCGCATCAAACCGAGTCTGCAACGCACTTGCACTTCTTCAGGTACAGCTCCAAATAAAAAGGGGGTGATTACATTCGCAAAATTGCTTGAAGGTTCCCATGTTATTAGATTTATTATTGCGTATCTTTATTGTCTAATTTTGTGTGTTTGTATTACAATAATTGCAGTGTGTTGCATCTCACCCTGATACCAGAATCCCTTTCTTACATGGTAACGAATTCAGCCATTTGCATTGTATCTCACATATCCTGATTCCTGGTAGCTTGATATGACAAAAGAGCCATTCGGCTTTTGATATTGTTGTTGTTAGCGATTCATTTTCTTCTCTCTGTCCTCCATTTGTTCCTTTCAGCTCATGTGCCCCTGTTCTTGTACCCGTTCCTGAATACATTCAGCAAGACAAGGCCTTTTGAGTACTTGCGGCTTACAAGCTTGGGTGTCATCGGTGCTCTTGTTAAGGTATTTTTTGTACAATTTTACATGAACTAACCAATTTTGTATGATGCATCTAACTCTGCAATGTTATATACTACAAATTCTACAACCAATGAAGCTTCATGTTGTTTTTATTCCAATACCCTGGCATGAACGATGAATCTAATAAGGTCACTAGGGATACATCCTTGTTACTTTGTTGTGTAACGAAGACATAAACAATTGAGTAGCTTATAACAAGCAAATGTTCTATCTAATGTTTTCTTCTTTCTTTTTTTGAATACTGCATGTGTTTCCAAATACCAAACGTTTTATTTTTGCCTTTGGGAGAAGCTTCTTTACCTTATTATTAAAAATGCAGGTTGATGATACTGAAGTTATCGGCTTTCTGCTGCAAACTGAAATAATTCCTCTGTGCTTGCGTACCATGGAGATGGGCAGTGAACTGTCAAAAACCGTATGTATCTAACCATCTCAATCCTCGTCTAAAGTAAAACAATCTTTCTTTTCTGTTTAGTCCTAGAAAAGATCAAATTGCTTCTTCTTTTCAAAAATTATATTTTGCTGTCTGAAGTTCATGTGGAACGCTATATTAAGAATTTACTTGTCTGTTAACATGTTTGTGATTATCTATAGCCTTCTATGCCACGCCAGGCTTCTCTCTGGTAATAACATAAAAACCACTTCACAGTTTATGGACTTATAAAAGGCGTATTATGCGAGGAACCTCAAAAGCTGTTTGGCTTTGGCAATTCAGTAATTGACCTATGCTGCTAATTTTATCACGTTACTATTATCAGTTATCATGAGGTCATGGGTTCAAGTCCTGGAAACAACCTCTTACAGAAATGTAGGGAAAGGCTGCGTACTATAGACCCAAAGTGGTCGGACCCTTCCCTGGACCCTGCGCAAGCGGGAGCTACATGCACCAGGTTGCCCTTTTTTTTTTTTACTATTATCAGTTATCACTTGGACTGGAAGATCAAAAACTTTGTGGACACAAAAATATGCCAACATTTTTGCAACATCTTTCCTGTATAACCCACAGGAGCTGAATATTTTGAGGTGCTTACGATTTCTTTGGTTGGAATACACAAGTTGAGGCTAGGCCAAACAGGGTCTTATACAGATAATGAGATAAATGTATAGCTGTCATTCCAATTTCACTAATTTAGTCAAATATGCATAAGCAGGTTGCTACCTTCATTGTTCAGAAGATTCTGCTGGATGATATTGGACTGCGTTACGTGTGTGCCACCCCTGAGCGTTTCTATGCTGTGGGCAGCGTTTTAGGAAATATGGTAATTTCACTTGCTGATCAGCCTTCCACAAGGTTGCTCAAGCACATTATCCGATGTTACCTCAGGCTGTCAGATAACCCCAGGTTTGTGCTGTCATTCATATGGCACCAAATGATTTTACATCTATCTTCCCATGTGCTAATTTTTGTCTTTCCCCGCAGGGCCTGTGTTGCACTGCATAATTGCCTCCCTGACATGCTGAAAGATGGGACATTCAACATCTCTCTTAGGGTGAGTCATGCTAACATATCTGTCGTTACCAATTCATTCATGAATTCAAATCAAATGGAACAAAGTTACCGACCAGATACTAATCGTGCTTATATATCTGAAACGAAGGATGACCCGGCGACAAGGCGCTGGCTCCAGCAACTGCTGCATAACGTGACAGTGGGCGGCATGGGAGGACCTGGCATGGGGGTGCCTCCCCAGCCAGGCCTGGATCACATGATGGGGATATGATCCAGTTTAGTTGCTGCAATTCACAACAATAATAGTCTCTCTTGTGAATTGCAGGTAGGGGAAGATTGTCTTCCCTCAGCCGTCTAGAAGTAGGCTGTGCGGTGTCCGTGTAGTTTCAACCTTCCGGAAAAAGGAAATGTTGTTTGTGTGTGTGTGTGTGTGTGTGTGTGTGTGTGTGTGTGTGTGTGGAAACATCAACAGCAGCTCTAACTGGTTTGCTTATCCTGTAATACTGTGAACACAAGCAAAGCAAGCTGTTTTCTGGCGGGGTTTTTAGGTCTTGCAGCGTTTTTTTTTTTCGCTATCGAGGTTGAGCTTCTACTAGGGAAGTAGTAGCACATTATGCGGATGGAATTCTGAAGAGTAAAAACCTGAAATGCTACCTTTTCAATTCTTTAGGAACTATAAATTGAGTCCCTTTCAAACGGGCCCATCTCCATGAAACTTTCATATCACACAGAAACTCATTGCATTAGACAAAGCATGCCATCACGTTTGCTTTGCTGCTGTGAGGTCACGGATTCGAGTCCAGAAAACAACCTCTTGTAAAAATGCAGAAAACAGCCTCTTGTAAAAACGCAGAAGAAGGTTGCGTACAAAAGACCCAAGGTGCTTGGACCCTTTCCTTGACTCTGCTCAAGTGGGAGCTATATGCACCGGGCTGCCCTTTTAGAGCATCTCTAGCAGACCCCGCATAACGCTCGGCCCGCAAAAATTCCGGCGAGTATGCGGGCTCGGGCCAATTTTGCGGTCAGAACAGAGCCCGCATACTCGCCCGGCCGGCAAAAACTTTTGTCGCAGCCCGCAAACCGCATGCCCCAATCACTATAAGTGCGGTTCCGTGACCCTTTTGCGGGTCCAAACCCTATCCCCCGCCGCCGCGAGCCACCCAATTCCCCTTTCTCCTCTCCCAATTTCTCGCCGCTGGCGACCCTCCGCCCCGCCTCCAGCCGCCATGTGGAGGCGAATGTGGAGCTCCGGACGCGGCTCCGGCAGCCGATCCGGCCGTGAGAGGGACTCGGAGCGCGAGCGGCGCGTCCGGTCCGACGACGCGAGGAAGTGCGGCGCGCAGAGGTGGACGAACCGTGGGCTTTCGCCGCCGGCGAGCTTCGACCGCCGCGAGACGGTGGAGTACGACCGCCGACGCGCGTCGTTCTCCTCCGCGCGGTCTTCGTACGTCGGATCCTCCTCCTCCGCCGCGGGCTTCCTCCCCGTGAAAAGGGAGTGGTCGGACGAGGAGGAGGAGCCGGAGCAGCTGGCGTCGTTCCCCTTCGTGCCGGTGAAGGAGGAGCCCGAGGACCCCGCTCCGCTCGGCCGCCGCGGAGTCGTCGGGCCCGAGGACTTCGTCACGGAGTTCGACGCCATCGCCGCCACCATCGCCGAGCGGAGCGTGCGCGAGGAGGATGAGCGCCGACGCCACGTCGAGGAGCTCGAAGCCTCGAGTGGCGGCAGGCGGTCGCTGCCAACCTCGCCGCCAAGGAGAAGGCCGAGGAGTGACGCCGCATCCGCGCGGAGCAGGCGGAGAAGTTCATCGATCTGCAGCTCCGGCGAGGACAAGTGAGCGTACGGCTCATCCACGACGTCGTCCGGTTGCCGCGACCTCACCGCCGTTACCCCCTAGTACTAGTTTAACGTAGTATGTAGTATAACTATGCTTGTAGCTTGATGAACTATGTAGTATGCGATGAACAATGTAGTATGTGTGATGAACTGTGTTTGCGCAATTTCTCCCGCGAAAGAAGTTTTTCAAATTATGCAGGTTTAGATACGAGTTCTTCTCGGACGCGTATGTTTTTGACCCGCAAAAGCGATTTTCGTGAACCCGCAAACGCGTTTTGCGGGTCGTATTTTTGCGGGGTCTACTAGAGTTGCTCTTAGTAGCTAAGAGCATCTTCAACAAGTCCCCTTTCCTGGTTTAGGGTGAGTTGTGCCCAAAAAACTTGTCCCACAAATCCTGTAAATGCGAATTTTTCTAGGGTTCCTCGTATAATCAGCCTAACTTCTCCTCTATCTATAGGGAAAAGATCTTCTAATAAACCTTCCCCTAAAAGAGCCACATCAGCACACTGCCGCCATGGAAAAGATCTTCTTGTAAACCTTCCCCCTAAAAGTGCCACGCTAGCACATCATGGCCATACCCACCATGTCGCGACCACTGCCGTCCATTATAAGCCGCCATCACCCGCCCGCCAAAAACCACTCATAGGTGGAGTTTTTAAGGGGACTTATTGGAGATGCCCACTTGCAAACCTCGCCTAAATTATATGGACACCATGTATAACCACTTTTAGGGGAAGTTCTACCCATATGTTATTATGGATCAACAAATTCCTAACTGGAAATTGCTTTCGGATCCCAGGCACCAGTGAGCCTGCTTTTCGACAAAAAATATGCTCACCGGCAAACCTCAACTATTTTTTGCATGGAATGTGGAAAGTTTTATAAATAGAGAGGGCAGCCAACAGGCTGCTAACCGAAAAAGTAGGGAACTGAATTCAACCAACAACACTTCACCATCAATGTGCATGCTAACTTTGCACAAAGATGTGTTAATTGATTGGCATTCCTCTTAGATGATGAATAAAAAAGAAGTAAACCAACTAGCTATGTGTCCAATCTCTGTCAGAGGAGGGGCACGGGATCAAACAATCAGCCGACGTGATTTAAATGATCGATATAGTTGACTAGAGGGGGGTGAATAGGCAACTAACAATTTTTAACTTTTCTTTACCAAATTAAACTTTGCATCAAAGTAGGTTGTCTAGACATGCAACTATGTGAGCAACCTATATGATGCAACAACGACAAGCACACAAGCAAACAAGGGAAATAACACAAATAAGCTTGCACAAGTAAAGGTACGAGATAACCAAGAGTGGAGCTGGTGGAGACGAGGATGTGTTACCGAAGTTCCTTCCTTTTGAGGGGAAGACGTCTTCGTTGGAGCGGTGTGGAGGCACAATGCTCCCCAAGAAGCCACCAGGGCCACCGTATTTTCCTCACGCCCTCACACAATGCGAGATGCCGTGATTCCACTATTGGTGCCCTTGGAGGCGGCGACCGGACCTTTACAAACAAGGTTGAGGCAATCTCCACAACTTAATCAGAGGCTCCCAACACCACCACGAAGCTTCACCACAATGGAATATGGCTCCGCGGTGACCTCAACCGTCTAGGGTGCTCAAACACCCAAGAGTAACAAGATCCGCAAGGGATTAGTGGGGGGAATCGAATTTCTCTTGGTGGAAGTGTAGATCGAGGCCTTCTCAACCAATCCCTAGAAAATCAACAAGTTTGATTGGCTAGGGAGAGAGATCGGGCGAAAATGGAGCTTGGAGCAACAATGGAGCTTAGGGTTGGGAGAGGTAGTCAACACAGAGAAGAAGACACCCCTTATATAGTGGAGAGAGAAATCCAACCGTTATCCACTTAACCAGCCCGCGATAAGCGGTACTACCGTGCCTGCCAAGCGGTACTACCACAAGGAAGGGGTGGACCAGCCTGGGAAGGCCGTGGACAGAAAAACGTCCGTGGCTAGTTCCGCTGAATACCAAATAGTGCAAAAAGTCCGACACGGTACTACCGCTGAAATCACGCGGTACTACCGCGCGGGGAGCAGATGTAAAAAATTACATCCGCTCCTACCTTCGCTACTGGTGATGTGCCGGACCAGGGCTCATGGTACTACGACTCCCAAGGAGCGGTACTACCGTGACCACCTGCGGTACTACTGCAAAGGCATGTGGTACTATCGCAGTGGCCTGCAGTACTACCGCTCCGAAGAGCAGTACTACTGCAAGCCTCAGAACAGCACCAGATAGGAAGACTTCTTTTTGCACAAACAGGAAGAAACGAAGGATGCTCCAAGGTGCTAAAGGAAACGCGGTGCAAAGAGGAGTAAACATGTACGTGACGATTCCACCCAAACCTTTCCAAAGCGAACCCCCTCTTAATAGTACGGCTTTCCTACGACTCAAATCCACCGAAAAGGGAACGTAGAAAAATGTCGTCTTCAATAATCTTCGAGGGGATCCCTAACTGTCTCGTGCCTAGTCATGAAATATCTGAAATACTCGAGACACATGATTAGTCCACACATGCATTGTCATCAATCACCAAAACACCTTAGGGATAAATATGCCCTTACAATCTCCCCATTTTTGGTGGATTGATGACAATACAGGATGTGCACAAGGGAGAAAGAATAGAACATGAGCAAGCCATACATCTCTAAAATATAGACGAGCTCCCCTAGATGTGTGCTAGTTAGATGAGTGCTTTGGACTGCATGGCACACATACTATGATCAACACTCCCCCTATATTTTATAGACATGGCATATCTTGCAATAACAATGCTAACACTAAGCATGATAGTAGATAAGAGCAAGAACTAAGTAGCACAATATATCATGAGCAAGAACTAAGTAGCATGATAGATAGAGTGCATATGTCTTACACCATATGATAGATAAGTCTCACATGCTCAAATAAACTCAAACCAAACCAAAGCAAACACGGTTCAACAAAACACAAACGAAGCAAACACGACACGACACGGAAAATCCCTACTCTCTCTCCCCCTTTGGCATCGAGAAGCCAAAAAGACAGAGAGGACACCTACAACACAAGTGGTGGCTCAAGCGGAGTAGTCGCTCGCACGCTCCTCGTCAGACTCGGCAGCGGGAATGTGCTCCTCCTCAGAATCAGTCCACCGGTAGCCTTGTTTTGCCATCCATTCAGCCTCTGGAGTGATGTGCTCCTCAGAGCCGCCAGAAACATCCTCTCCAAACACCCTCATGATCTTCTTGTCGCGGCGGCAACTCTCCTTGGAGGCCACTTGAGTCCGATACTGCCCCTTGGCCTGCATGCAGAACAAGGCCTTCATCTTGGCCTTCAGCTTCTTCGCCCATGAGGGCTCAGTGGAAGGAGGTGCATATCCCGCAGAGCTGTCCTCAGCCGCACTCTCCTCCTTAATCTCCTCCTCATCAGCTGCCCTCTTAGCAGCCTCAGCTTCGGCACGAGTAGTAGTGTTAGCCCACTGGGGCTTGATGTGGAGTCTGATGGAGTCATGACGGATCCAGTCAGGGGCCAGAAACTCCTCATTGGGATAGATCTTCTTGCAAGTCTTTGAGATCAGGAGGAACAAATATGGACCATAGATGGGTACCTTGCGGGTGAAAACCGCGAACCGAAGCTCACACCACATGATATGTGAGACATCAAGTGGTTAAGTCTGAGAAACTCGGGCCTCCTCACAAATGAGCAACATGTCCACAAGAAAGGCATGCACCTTGTCCTTGTCCCCAATGCGAGGAAAGAGGGAGTGGCGGAAGATCCGGTGCATGATGTCAAGGAACGGGTTGAGCACCCACGTCGACTTGCCACTGGCTAGTTTCTTCTCAACATAGAACGACATAAGCTTGTCCTTGTTAGCTGACTCGGTGTTGGCATGAGGGCGAACACCAACTGGCGTGTGGAGCCCCTCATCAGGCACTCTGAGCAAATCCATGAACTCCTTCCAAGTAGCAGTCAACTGACGTCCATTGGTCATCCAGGTCATCCTCCGATCCTCCCCAGAGTGGAAGTGGACCGAGGCAAAGAACTGGGCCACCAGCTCGGGGTCATAGTCCAGATGAAAAGAGATCACATCCTCAATGGCAAACTGCTCCACAAGGTCCAAGGCATCACCAAAGTAGTGACGATGCTTATCCTCCCTCATGTGATGCATGTCGATCCAGTGCACATCTACATACAGATTCTGCTTGGCCTTGATCACATCCAAGTAAATGCGATTCTGCCGCTTGGTCCAAAACAATTCATTCCCTCTGAAGTTTGCACGAGGATGCACATAGGGCTTGATCTTCCCGAGAGAGACAAACTCAGCAAGAGGTATCTCATCCATGTCCCTTGTTGGTTCCTTGACCTTGCTAGCAGTGGTCTTGACATTGCGCTTGGGGGCATTGGAGCCCTGTGGAACATCCTCTTGGTTGCGCAGACGCTTGGAACCCATGTCTCGGCTTGGATTGGAACGACGAGCAGGGACACCGGAGCCACCACCTGAGACATGAAGGAAATATGCCCTAGAGGCAATAATAAAGTTATTATTTATTTCCTTATATCATGATAAATGTTTATTATTCATGCTAGAATTGTATTAACCGGAAACATAATACATGTGTGAATACATAGGCAAACAGAGTGTCACTAGTATGCCTCTACTTGACTAGCTCGTTAATCAAAGATGGTTATGTTTCCTAACCATGAACAAAGAGTTGTTATTTGATTAACGGGATCACATCATTAGGTGAATGATCTGATTGACATGACCCATTCCATTAGCTTAGCACCCGATCATTTAGTATGTTGCTATTGCTTTCTTCATGACTTATACATGTTCCTATGACTATGAGATTATGCAACTCCCGTTTGCCGGAGGAACACTTTGTGTGCTACCAAACGTCACAACGTAAATGGGTGATTATAAAGGTGCTCTACAGGTGTCTCCAAAGGTACATGTTGGGTTGGCGTATTTCGAGATTAGGATTTGTCACTCCGATTGTCGGAGAGGTATCTCTGGGCCCTCTCGGTAATACACATCACATAAGCCTTGCAAGCATTGCAACTAATGAATTAGTTGCGAGATGATGTATTATGGAACGAGTAAAGAGACTTGCCGGTAACGAGATTGAACTAGGCATTGAGATACCGACGATCGAATCTCGGGCAAGTAACATACCGATGACAAAGGGAACAACGTATGTTGTTATGCGGTCTGACCGATAAAAATCTTCGTAGAATATGTAGGAGCCAATATGAGCATCCAGGTTCCGCTATTGGTTATTGACCGGAGACGTGTCTCGGTCATGTCTACATTGTTCTCGAACCCGTAGGGTCCGCACGCTTAAGGTTTCGATGACAGTTATATTATGAGTTTATGAGTTTTGATGTACCGAAGTTAGTTCGGAGTCCCGGATGTGATCACGGACATGACGAGGAGTCTCGAAATGGTCGAGACATAAAGATTGATATATTGGACGGCTACATTCGGACACCGGAAGTGTTTCGGGGAAGTTTCGAATAAAACCGGAGCACCGGGGGGTTACCGGAACCCCCCGGGTTGTTAATGGGCCTCATGGGCCTAAAGTGGAGAAGAGGAGGGGCTGCCAGGGCAGGCCGCGCCCCCCCTCTCCCCCTAGTCCGAATTGGACAAGGAGGGAGGGGTGGCGCCCCCCTCTCCCCCTAGTCCGAATTGGACAAGAAGGGAGGGGTGGCGCCCCCTCTCCCCTCTCCCTTCCTTCCCCCTCTCCTAATTAGACAAGGAAAGGGAGGGGAGTCCTACTCCCGGTAGGAGTAGGACTCCTCCTGCGTGCCTCCTACTAGGGCCGGCCACACCCCCCCTTGGATCCTTTATATACGGAGGCAAGAGGCACCCCATGACACACAAGTTGATCCACGTGTTCATATTCTTAGCCGTGTGCGGTGCCCCCTTCCACCATAGTCCTCGATAATATTGTAGCGGTGCTTAGGCGAAGCCCTGCGACGATAGTACATCAAGATCGTCACCACTCCGTCGTGCTGACGGAACTCTTGCCCGACACTTTGCTGGATCGGAGTCCAGGGATCGTCATCGAGCTGAACGTGTGCTAGAACTCGGAGGTGCCGTAGTTTCGGTGCTTGATCGGTCGGGCCGTGGAGACGTACGACTACATCAATCAAACGCTTCCGTTGTCGATCTACAAGGGTACGTAGATCACACTCCCCCCCTCTCATTGCTACGCATCACCATGATCTTGCGTGTGCGTAGGAATTTTTTTGAAATTACTACGTTCCCCAACAGTGGCATCCGAGCCTAGGTTTTATATGTTGATGTTATATGCACGAGTAGAACACAAGTGAGTTGTGGGTGATATAAGTCATACTGCTTACCAGCATGTCATACTTTGGTTCGGCGGTATTGTTGGACGAAGCGGCCCGGACCGACATTACGCGTACGCTTACGCGAGACCGGTTCTCCCGACGTGCTTTGCACATAGGTGGCTTGCGGGTGACAGTTTCTCCAACTTTAGTTGAACCGAGTGTGGCTACGCCCGGTCCTTGCGAAGGTTAAAACAACACCAACTTGACAAACTATCGTTGTGGTTTTGATGCGTAGGTAAGATTGGTTCTTGCTTAAGCCCGTAGCAGCCACGTAAAACTTGCAACAACAAAGTAGAGGACGTCTAACTTGTTTTTGCAGGGCATGTTGTGATGTGATATGGTCAAGGCATGATGCTAAACTTTATTGTATGAGATGATCATGTTTTGTAACCGAGTTATCGGCAACTAGCAGGAGCCATATGGTTGTCGCTTTATTGTATGCAATGCAATCGCACTGTAATGCTTTACTTTATCACTAAGCGGTAGTGATAGTCGTGGAAGCATAAGATTGGCGAGACGACAACGATGCTATGATGGAGATCAAGGTGTCGCGCCGGTGACGATGGTGATCACGACGGTGCTTCGAAGATGGAGATCACAAGCACAAGATGATGATGGCCATATCATATCACTTATATTGATTGCATGTGATGTTTATCTTTTATGCATCTTATCTTGCTTTGATTGACGGTAGCATTATAAGATGATCTCTCACTAATTATCAAGAAGTGTTCTCCCTGAGTATGCACCGTTGTGAAAGTTCTTCGTGCTGAGACACCACGTGATGATCGGGTGTGATAGGCTCTACGTTCAAATACAACGGGTGCAAAACAGTTGCACACGCGGAATACTCAGGTTATACTTGACGAGCCAAGCATATACAGATATGGCCTCGGAACACGGAGACCGAAAGGTCGAGCGTGAATCATATAGTAGATATGATCAACATAGTGATGTTCACCAATGAAACTACTCCATCTCACGTGATGATCGGACATGGTTTAGTTGATTTGGATCACGTAATCACTTAGAGGATTAGAGGGATGTCTATCTAAGTGGGAGTTCTTTAAGTAAATTAATTGAACCTAAATTTATCATGAAACTTAGTACCCTGATAGTATCTTGCTTGTTTATGCTTGATTGTAGATAGATGGCTCATGCTGTTGTTCCGTTGAATTTTAATGCGTTCCTTGAGAAAGCAAAGTTGAAAGATGATGGTAGCAATTACACGGACTGGGTCCATAACTTGAGGATTATCCTCATTGCTGCACAGAAGAATTACATCCAGGAAGCACCACTGGGTGCCAGGCCTGCTGCTGGAGCAACACCAGATGTTATGAACATCTGGCAGAGCAAAGCTGATGACTACTCGATAGTTCAATGTGCCATGCTTTACGGCTTAGAATCGGGACTTCAACGACGTTTTGAACGTCATGGAGCATATGAGATGTTCCAGGAGTTGAAGTTAATATTTCAAGCAAATGCCCGGATTGAGAGATATGAAGTCTCCAATAAGTTCTATAGCTGCAAGATGGAGGAGAACAGTTCTGTCAGTGAGCATATACTCAAAATGTCTGGGTATAATAATCACTTGATTCAATAGGGAGTTAATATTCCAGATGATTGCGTCATTGACAGAATTCTCCAATCACTGCCACCAAGCTACAAGAGCTTCATGATGAACTATAATATGCAAGGGATGAATAAGACTATTCCCGAGCTCTTCGCAATGCTGAAAGCTGCGGAGGTAGAAATCAAGAACGAGCATCAAGTGTTGATGGTCAACAAGACCACTAGTTTCAAGAAAAAGGGCAAAGGGAAGAAGAAGGGGAACTTCAAAAAGAACAGCAAACAAGTTGCTACTCAAGAGAAGAAACCCAAACCTGGACCTAAGCCTGAAACTGAGTGCTTCTACTGCAAGCAGACTGGTCACTGGAAGCGGAACTGCCCCAAGTATTTGGCGGATAAGAAGGATGGCAAGGTGAACAAAGGTATATGTGATATACATGTTATTGATGTGTACCTTACTAATGCTCGTAGTAGCACCTGGGTATTTGATACTAGTTCTGTTGCTAATATTTGCAACTCGAAACAGGGACTACGGATTAAGCGAAGATTGGCTAAGGACGAGGTGACGATGCGCGTGGGAAACGGTTCCAAAGTCGATGTGATCGCAGTCGGCACGCTACCTCTACATCTACCTTCGGGATTAATATTAGACCTAAATAATTGTTATTTGGTGCCAGCGTTAAGCATGAACATTATATTTGGATCTTGTTTGATGCGAGACGGTTATTCATTTAAATCTGAGAATAATGGTTGTTCTATTTATATGAGTAATATCTTTTATGGTCATGCACCCTTAAAGAGTGGTCTATTTTTATTGAATCTTGATAGTAGTGACACACATATTCATAGTGTTGAAGCCAAAAGATGCAGAGTTGATAATGATAGTGCAACTTATTTGTGGCACTGCCGTTTAGGTCATATCGGTGTAAAGCGCATGAAGAAACTCCATACTGATGGACTTTTGGAACCACTTGATTATGAATCACTTGGTACTTGCGAACCGTGCCTCATGGGCAAGATGACTAAAACACAGTTCTCCGGTACTATGGAGAGAGCAACAGATTTGTTGGAAATCATACATACAGATGTATGTGGTCCGATGAATATTGAGGCTCGTGGCGGATATCGTTATTTTCTCACCTTCTCAGATGACTTAAGCAGATATGGGTATATCTACTTAATGAAACATAAGTCTGAAACGTTTGAAAAGTTCAAAGAATTTCAGAGTGAAGTTGAAAATCATCATAACAAGAAAATAAAGTTTCTACGATCTGATCGTGGAGGAGAATATTTGAGTTACGAGTTTGGTGTACATTTGAAACAATGCAGAATAGTTTCGCAACTCACGCCACCCGGAACACCACAGCATAATGGTGTGTCCGAACGTCGTAATCGTACTTTACTAGATATGGTGCAATCTATGATGTCTCTTACTAATTTACCGCTATCGTTTTGGGGATACGCTCTAGAGATGGCCGCATTCACGTTAAATAGGGCACCATCAAAATCCGTTGAGACGACGCCTTATGAACTGTGGTTTGGCAAGAAACCAAAGTTGTCGTTTCTGAAAGTTTGGGGCTGCGATGCTTATGTGAAAAAGCTTCAACCTGATAAGTTCGAACCCAAATCGGAGAAATGTGTCTTCATAGGATATCCAAAGGAGACTATTGGATACACCTTCTATCACAGATCCGAAGGCAAGACTTTTGTTGCTAAATTTGGAAACTTTCTGGAGAAGGAGTTTCTCTCGAAAGAAGTGAGTGGGAGGAAAGTAGAACTTGACGAGGTAACTGTACCTGCTCCCTTATTGGAAAGTAGTGCATCACAGAAAACTGTTTCTGTGACACCTACACCAGTTAGTGAGGAAGCTAATGATGATGATCATGAAACTTCAGAACAAGATACTGTTGAACCTCGTAGATCAACCAGAGTGAGATCCACGCCAGAGTGGTATGGTAATCTTATTCTGGAAGTCATGCTACTAGATCATGATGAACCTACGAACTATGAAGAAGCGATGGTGAGCCCAGATTCCGCAAAATGGCTTGAAGCCATGAAATCTGAGATGGGATCCATGTATGAGAACAAAGTATGGACTTTGGTTGACTTGCCCGATGATCGGCAAGCAATTGAGAATAAATGGATCTTCAATAAGAAGACTGACGCTGACGGTAATATTACTGTCTACAAAGCTCGACTTGTCGCAAAAGGTTTTCGGCAAGTTCAAGGGATTGACTACGATGAGACCTTCTCACCCGTAGCGATGCTTAAGTCTGTTCGAATCATGTTAGCAATTGCCGCATTTTATGATTATGAAATATGGCAGATGGATGTCAAAACTGCATTCCTGAATGGATTTTTGGAAGAAGAGTTGTATATGATGCAACCAGAAGGTTTTGTCGATCCAAAGGGAGCTAACAAAGTGTGCAAGCTCCAGCGATCCATTTATGGACTGGTGCAAGCCTCTCGGAGTTGGAATAAACGCTTTGATAGTGTGATCAAAGCATTTGGTTTTATACAGACTTTTGGAGAAGCCTGTATTTACAAGAAAGTGAGTGAGAGCTCTGTAGCATTTCTGATATTATATGTGGATGACATATTACTAATTGGAAATGATATAGAATTTCTGGATAGCATAAAGGGATACTTGAATAAGAGTTTTTCAATGAAAGACCTCGGTGAAGCTGCTTACATATTAGGCATTAAGATCTATAGAGATAGATCAAGACGCTTAATTGGACTTTCACAAAGCACATACCTTGACAAAGTTTTGAAGAAGTTCAAAATGGATCAAGCAAAGAAAGGGTTCTTGCCTGTGTTACAAGGTGTGAAGTTGAGTAAGACTCAATGCCCGACCACTGCAGAAGATAGAGAGAAAATGAAAGATGTTCCCTATGCTTCAGCCATAGGCTCTATCATGTATGCAATGCTGTGTACCAGACCTGATGTGTGCCTTGCTATAAGTCTAGCAGGGAGGTACCAAAGTGATCCAGGAGTGGATCACTGGACAGCGGTCAAGAACATCCTGAAATGCCTGAAAAGGACTAAGGATATGTTTCTCATATATGGAGGTGACAAAGAGCTCATCGTAAAAGGTTACGTTGACACAAGCTTTGACACTAATCCAGACGATTCTAAATCGCAAATTGGATACGTGTTTACATTAAACGGTGGAGCTGTCAGTTGGTGCAGTTCTAAACAAAGCGTTGTAGCAGGATCTACATGTGAAGCGGAGTACATAGCTGCTTCGGAAGCAGCAAATGAAGGAGTCTGGATGAAGGAGTTCATATCCGATCTAGGTGTCATACCTAGTGCATCGGGTCCAATGAAAATCTTTTGTGACAATACTGGTGCAATTGCCTTGGCAAAGGAATCCAGATTTCACAAGAGAACCAAGCACATCAAGAGACGCTTCAATTCCATCCGGGATCTAGTCCAGGTGGGAGACATAGAGATTTGCAAGATACATACGGATCTGAATGTTGCAGACCCGTTGACTAAGCCTCTTCCACGAGCAAAACATGATCAGCACCAAGGCTCCATGGGTGTTAGAATCATTACTGTGTAATCTAGATTATTGACTCTAGTGCAAGTGGGAGACTGAAGGAAATATGCCCTAGAGGCAATAATAAAGTTATTATTTATTTCCTTATATCATGATAAATGTTTATTATTCATGCTAGAATTGTATTAACCGGAAACATAATACATGTGTGAATACATAGGCAAACAGAGTGTCACTAGTATGCCTCTACTTGACTAGCTCGTTAATCAAAGATGGTTATGTTTCCTAACCATGAACAAAGAGTTGTTATTTGATTAACGGGATCACACCATTAGGTGAATGATCTGATTGACATGACCCATTCCATTAGCTTAGCACTCGATCATTTAGTATGTTGCTATTGCTTTCTTCATGACTTATACATGTTCCTATGACTATGAGATTATGCAACTCCCATTTGCCGGAGGAACACTTTGTGTGCTACCAAACGTCACAACGTAAATGGGTGATTATAAAGGTGCTCTACAGGTGTCTCCAAAGGTACATGTTGGGTTGGCGTATTTCGAGATTAGGATTTGTCACTCCGATTGTCGGAGAGGTATCTCTGGGCCCTCTCGGTAGTACACATCACATATGCCTTGCAAGCATTCCAACTAATGAATTAGTTGCAAGATGATGTATTACGGAATGAGTAAAGAGACTTGCCGGTAACGAGATTGAACTAGGTATTGAGATACCGACGATCGAATCTCGGGCAAGTAACATACCGATGACAAAGGGAACAACGTATGTTGTTATGCGGTCTGACCGATAAAGATCTTCGTAGAATATGTAGGAGCCAATATGAGCATCCAGGTTCCGCTATTGGTTATTGACTGGAGACGTGTCTCGGTCATGTCTACATTGTTCTCGAACCCGTAGGGTCCGCACGCTTAAGGTTTCGATGACAATTATATTATGAGTTTATGAGTTTTGATGTACCGAAGTTAGTTCGGAGTCCCGGATGTGATCACGGACATGACGAGGAGTCTCTAAATGGTTGAGACATAAAGATTGATATATTGGACGGCTATATTCGTACACCGGAAGTGTTCCGGGGAAGTTTCAGATAAAACCGGAGCACCGGGGGGTTACCGGAACCCCCCGGGGGGTTAATGGGCCTCATGGGCCTAAAGTGGAGAAGAGGAGGGGCTGCCAGGGCAGGCCGCGCGCCCCCTCTCCCCCTAGTCCGAATTGGACAAGGAGGGAGGGGCGGCGCCCCCCTCTCCTCTCTCCCTTCCTTCCCCCTCTCCTAATTAGACAAGGAAAGGGAGGGGAGTCCTACTCCCGGTAGGAGTAGGACTCCTCCTGCGCGCCTCCTACTAGGGCCGGCCGCACCCCCCCTTGGATCCTTTATATATGGAGGCAAGAGGCACCCCATGACACACAAGTTGATCCACGTGTTCATATTCTTAGCCGTGTGCGGTGCCCCCTTCCACCATAGTCCTCGATAATATTGTAGCGGTGCTTAGGCGAAGCCCTGCGACGGTAGTACATCAAGATCGTCACCACGCCGTCGTGCTGACGGAACTCTTCCCCAACACTTTGCTGGATCGGAGTCCGGGGATCGTCATCGAGCTGAAAGTGTGCTAGAACTCGGAGGTGCCGTAGTTTCAGTGCTTGATCGGTCGGGCCGTGGAGACGTACGACTACATCAACCAAACGCTTCCGTTGTTGATCTACAAGGGTACGTAGATCACACTCTCCCCCTCTCGTTGCTATGCATCACCATGATCTTGCGTGTGCGTAGGATTTTTTTTGAAATTACTACGTTCCCCAACAAGACACACACAAAACACAAACACACACGATAAGCGAGACGGGTCAAAACAAAGACCACGTCAAAACACAAGAAACCAGTAGAAAATGCATATGGTAATTGCCATGAAGAAGGTTTGACAGCAGCGGTAGTATGGCCTGGTCGCGCGGTACTAAAAAATTAGTGCCGCTCCTAGTCGTGGTAGTACCGCGCGTCAGCATAGTAGTACCAGGGCTCGGAGCGGCACTAGAGCTTTAGTACCGCGGCCCGTGCGATAGTACCACGCCTGCTAGGCGGTTGTACCGTACGAGCAGTAGTACCGCACCTGCTAGGCGGTAGTACCGCACGGCATCAGATCCGAACAGATGAATCTGAGAACAACCGCGACAATGAGGCGGTACTACGGTTGATCAAAACTACCACGGGACAACATATCAAGTACACTTTCTATGCATCACTACTCTCCTACATCCTACTCTTGCAAAGATTTGACCTAAAATCTCAAGAATCAACACGCATCTCCCCAAAACCTAGAAGCGAAAGCACGAACAAAAAAGAGAGGGATTTGGGGAGAGACCTTGATCCATGGCAAGAGGAAGTGGTGGGGAACGATCCCACCGGTCGGAATCCGAGGAGAGCAGCCAGGGACGAAGATCCGGCAAGGCTCTCCGGCGCTGTTCTTGAGCAGGAGAGAGAGACAGTGGGGAGAGAGAAAGACAAATGGGTATGGGGGAGTTGGAACTCCCCCTGCCCGGGTCTTAACCCCATGCGCCCTCGGCAGCGCGGTAGTACCGCATCTCATCGTGGTAGTACCGCTCGGGCGGAAGTGCCGCACCAAAGCGGTAGTACCGCTCCCCCAGGCGGTGGTAAAAATTACTGTCGCGCTGGGTGCGGAAGTACCGCACTCTCCACAAGCGGTGGTACCGTGGCAGGCCGCGGCAGTACCGTGAGCTCAAAACGATGCAAGTTTCAAACACAAGGAAGGGGCTACGAGAGAAAAAACGACAAGCGAACAAGACACTGCAAGAACACGCTCAGCACGGAGAAAGACAGAAAGGCAAGAGACAACAAGGACCAACCACGAGAACCTCTCCAAGGAGAGGGCGGTGGCCGGAGCCACCTATGTTTGAGTCAATTGGTATGGCACCGCGAAGAATTATCCTTGGGCCCATGACCAAAACTCGTCTTTGAAGCACAAGTGCCATAAAAAATGGCTAATGTAAAAAAGTTGATCAATTTATGCATAATGGGGGGAGGGAGAGTTCATTTAGAGAACAACACTCCCCCTATGTCCATGCCTACACCTAAACAAGATAACAAGTTGAGTATGGTGGGGTGTGCACGGGTTCAAGCAACATTGCTCGAATCAATGATATTTAGCTCATGCCTTAACTCGCGAAATCTTGCTTCATCCAAGGCTTCGTGAAGATGTCTGCAAGGTTATCAAGAGTGTTGACATAGTTGAGCTCGATCTCTCCTCGCCTAATATGATCCCGGATGAAGTGATACCGGATCTCAGTATGCTTTGTCTTGAAGTGTTGCACCGGGTTGAGAGAAATCTTGATTGCACTTTCATTGTCACACCAAAGAGGCACTTTGTCACAAATGACACCGTAATCCTTTAAAGTTTGCCTCATCCATAAGAGTTGTGCACAACAACTACCGGCCACCACATACTCCGCTTCGGTGGACGAGAGAGACACACAACTTTGCTTCTTGGAAGACCAACTCACCAAACAGAAATCGAGAAATTGGCACCCTCCAGAAGTGGACTTCCTATCCACTTTGTCTCCCGCGCAATCCGAGTCCGAATAACCTACAAGCTTGAAGTTTTCTCCTCTTGGGTACCATAGGCCAAAGTTTGGGGTATGAGACAAATATCGAAAGATTCGCTTGACCGCCACGAAGTGACTTTCCTTAGGTGCAGCTTAAAACCGTGCATAAATTCACACACTCAACATGATATCCGGTCTAGATGCACAAAGGTAAAGCAAAGAGCCAATCATGGAGTGATATACCTTTTGATCCACCGCTTTACCATTGGGATCTATGTCAAGTTGGCATTTGATGGGCATAGGAGTGGACGTTGGCTTGACATCACTTAGCTTGAATCTCTTGAGCATGTCTTGAGTGTATTTGGCTTGGTTAATGAAGGTTCCTTCTCTTCTTTGCCTCACTTCGAACCCGAGAAAGAACTTCAACTCTCCCATGGAAGACATCTCGAACTTTGAGGTCATGAGAGCAGCAAATGCCTCATTGAAAGCTTTGTTAGGGGAACCAAAGATAATATCATCAACATATAATTGGCACACAAACAACTCCCCTTTGACCTTCTTAGTAAAAAGAGTGGGGTCGATTAGCCCAACTTCAAAACCACGGTCTTGTAACAACTCGGTAAGGTGGTCATACCACACACGTGGGGCTTGTTTAAGGCCATAGAGTGCCTTATCGAGTTGATACACATGATCGGGAAAGTAGGGTGTTGGGGAACATAGTAATTTCAAAAAAAAAATCCTACGCACACGCAAGATCATGGTGATGCATAGCAACGGGAGGGGAGAGTGTTGTCCACATACCCTCGTAGACCGAAAGAGGAAGCGTTAGCACAACGCGGTTGATGTAGTTGTACGTCTTCACGATCCGACCGATCAAGTACCGAACGCACGGCACCTCCGAGTTCAGCACATGTTCAGCCCGATGACGTCCCTCGAACTCCGATACAGCCGAGTGTTGAGGGAGAGTTTTGTTAGCACGACGGCGTGGTGATGATGATGATGTTCTACTGACGCAGGTCTTCGCCTAAGCACTGTTACAGTATTATTAAGGTGGACTATGGTGGAGGGGGGCACCGCACACAGCTAAAAGATCAAACGATCAATTGTTGTGTCTCTAGGGTGCCCCCTGCCCCCGTATATAAAGGAGCAAGGGGGGAGGTGTGGCCGGCCAGGAGGGGGCACGCCAGGAGGAGTCCTACTCCCACCGGGAGTAGGACTCCCTCCCTTTTCCTTGTTGGATTAGGAGTGGAGGGGGAAAGAGGAGGGGGAGAGAGGAAGGAAAGGGGGGGGGGCGCCGCCCCCTCTCCTTGTCCTATTCGGACTAGGGGGAGGGGCGCGCGGCCTTGCCCTGGCCGCCTCTCCTCTTCTCCACAAAGGCCCACTATGGCCCATTAATTCCCCAGGGGGTTCCGGTAACCCCTCGGTACTCCGGTAAAATCCCGATTTCATCTGGAACACTTCCGATATCCAAATATAGGCTTCAAATATATCAATCTTCATGTCTCGACCATTTCGAGACTCCTCGTCATGTCTGTGATCACATCCAGGACTTCGAACAACCTTCGGTACATCAAAACTCATAAACTCATAATATAACCGTCATCGAAACTTTAAGCATGCGGACCCTACGGGTTCGAGAACTATGTAGACATGACCGAGACATTTCTCTGATCAATAACCAATAGCGGAACCTGGATGCTCATATTGGCTCCCACATATTCTACGAAGATCTTTATCAGTCAGATCGCATAACAACATACGTTATTCCCTTTGTCATCGGTATGTTACTTGCCCGAGATTCGATCGTCGGTATCTCAATACCTAGTTCAATCTCGTTACCGGCAAGTCTCTTTACTCGTTCCGTAATACATCATTCCACAACTAACTCATTAGTTGCAATGCTTGCAAGGCTTAAGTGATGTGCATTACCGAGTGGGCCCAGAGATACCTCTTCGACAATCAGAGTGAAAAATCCTAATCTCGAAATACGCCAACCCAACAAGTACCTTAGGAGACACCTGTAGAGCACCTTTATAATCACCCAGTTACGTTGTGACGTTTGGTAGCACATGATACGTCCATTTTGCATCATGCTTTTATATCGATATTTATTGCATTATGGGCTGTTATTTCACATTATGTCACAATACTTATGGCTATTCTCTCTTATTTTATAAGGTTTACATAAGGAGGGAGAATGCCGGCAGCTGGAATTCTGGGCTGGAAAAGGAGCAAATATTAGAGACCTATTCTGCACAACTCCAAAAGTCCTGAAACTCCACGAAATACCTTATAATAAATAATGAAAAATCCTTGCCAAAGATGAAGACCAGGGGGCCACACCCTGTCCACGAGGGTGGGGGGCGCCCCCCACTAGGGCGTGCCCCTACCTCGTGGGCCCCTTGGTGGCTCTCCAATGACCATCTTCTGCTATATGAAGTCTTTCATCAAGAAAAAAACCAGAAGCAACCTTTCAGGACGAAACTCTGCCGCCACGAGGCGGAACCTTGGCGGAACCAATCTAGGGCTCCGGCAAAGCTGTTCTGCCGGGGAAACTTCTCTCCCGGAGGGGGAAATCATTGCCATCGCCATCACCAACGCTCCTCTCATCGGGAGAGGGCAATCTCCATCAACATCTTCATCAGCACCATCTCATCTCAAAACCCTAGTTCATCTCTTGTATCCAATTCTTGTCTCCAAGTCCGGGATTGGTGCTAGTAGTGTTAATTACTCCTTGTAGTTGATGCTAGTTGGTTTAATTGGTGGAAGATCATATGTTCAGATCCTTTATGCATATTATTACCCCTCTGATTATGAACATGAATATGTTTTGTGAGTAGTTACGTTTGTTCCTGAGGACAAGGGAGAAGTCTTGCTATTAGTAGTCATGTGAATTTGGTATTCGTTCGATATTTTGATGAGATGTATGTTGTCTAGCCTCTAGTGGTGTTATGTGAACATCGACTACATAACACTTCACCATTATTTGGCCTAGAGGAAGGCATTGGGAAGTAATAAGTAGATGATGGGTTGCTAGAGTGACAGAAGCTTAAACCCTAGTTTATGCGTTGCTTCGTAAGGGGCTGATTTGGATCCATATGTTTCATGCTATGGTTAGGTTTACCTTAATACTTTTGTTGTAGTTGCGGATGCTTGCAATAGAGGTTAATCATAAGTGGGATGCTTGTTCAAGTAAGAACAGCACCCAAGCACCGGTCCACCCACATGTCAAATTATCAAAGTACCGAACACGAATCATATGAACGTGATGAAAACTAGCTTGACGATATTCCCATGTGTCCTCGGGAGCGCTTTTCCTTATATAAGAGTTTGTCCAGGCTTGTCCTTTGTTACAAAAAGGATTGGGCCACCTTGCTGCACTTTATTTACTTTTGTAACTTGTTGCTCGTTACAAATTATCTTATCACAAAACTATCGGTTACCACTTATTTCAGTACTTGCAGAGAATACCTTGCTGGAAACGGCTTATCATTTCCTTCTGCTCCTCGTTGGGTTCGACACTCTTACTTATCGAAAGGACTACGATAGATCCCCTATACTTGTGGGTCATCAGGACACAAAGTGTTCCTCCGGTAAACGGGAGTTGCATAATCTCATAGTCATAGGAACATGTATAAGTCATGAAGAAAGCAATAGCAACAAACTAAACGATCAAGTGCTAAGCTAACAGAATGGGTCAAGTCAATCACATCATTCTCCTAATGATGTGATCCCGTTAATCAAATTACAAATCATGTCTATGGTTAGGAAACATAACCATCTTTGATCAACGAGCTAGTCAAGTAGAGGCATACTAGTGACACTCTGTTTGTCTATGTATTCACACATGTATTATGTTTCCGGTTAATACAATTCTAGCATGAATAATAAACATTTATCATGATATAAGGAAATAAATAATAAATTTATTATTGCCTCTAGGGCATATTTCCTTCAGTCTCCCACTTGCACTAGAGTCAATAATCTAGTTCACATCGCCATGTGATTTAATACCAATAGTTCACATCACCATGTGATTAACACCCATAGTTCACATCGACATGTGACCAACACCCAAGGGGTTTACTAGAGTCAATAATCTAGTTCACATCGCCATGTGATTAATACCCAAAGAGTACTAAGGTGTGATCATGTTTTGCTTGTGAGAGAAGTTTAGTCAACGGGTCTGCCACATTCAGATCCGTAAGTATTTTGCAAATTTCTATGTCAACAATGCTTTGCACGGAGCTACTCTAGCTAATTGCTCCCACTTTCAATATGTATCCAGATTGAATTTAGAGTCATCTGGATCAGTGTCAAAATTTGCATTGACGTAACCCTTTACGACGAACCTTTTTGTCACCTCCATAATTGAGAAACATATCCTTATTCCACTAAGGATAATTTTGACCGTTGTCCAGTGATCTACTCCTAGATCACTATTGTACTCCCTTGCCAAAAACAGTGTAGGGTATACAATAGATCTGGTACATAGCAAGGCATATTTTATAGAACCTATGGCCAAGGCATAGGGAATGACTTTCATTCTCTTTCTATTTTCTGCCGTGGTTGGGCTTTGAGTCTTACTCAGTTTCACACCTTGTTACACAGGGAAGAACTCTTTCTTTGACTGTTCCATTTTGAACTACTTCAAAATCTTGTCAAGGTATGTACTCATTGAAAAACTTATCAAGCGCCTTGATCTATCTCTATAGATCTTGATGCTCAATATGTAAGCAGCTTCACCGAGGTCTTTCTTTGAAAAACTCCTTTCAAACACTCCTTTATGCTTTGTAGTATAATTATACATTATCTCCGATCAACAATATGTCATTCACATATACTTATCAGAAATGTTGTAGTGCTCACATTCACTTTCTTGTAAATACAGGCTTCATCGCAAGTCTGTATAAAACTATATGCTTTGATCAACTTATCAAAGCGTATATTCCAACTTCGAGATGCTTGCACCAGTCCATAGATGGAACGCTGGAGCTTGCATATTTTTGTTAGCACCTTTAGGATTGACAAAACCTTCTGGTTGCATTATATACAACTCTTCTTTAATAAATCCATTAAGTAATGCAGTTTTGTTTATCCATTTGCTAGATTTCATAAAATACGACAATTGCTAACATGATTCGGACAGACTTAAGCATGGATACGAGTGAGACAATCTCATCGTAGTCAATACCTTGAAGTTGTCAAAAACCTTTTGCGACAATTCTAGCTTTGTAGATAGTAACACTACTATCAGCGTCCGTCTTCCTCTTGAAGATCCATTTAATCTCAATGGCTCGCCGATCATTGGGCAAGTCAATCAAAGTCCATACTTTGTTCTCATACATGGATCTCATCTCAGATTTCATGGCCTCAAGCCATTTCGCGGAATCTGGGCTCATCATCGCTTCCTCATAGTTCATAGGTTCGTCATGGTCAAGTAACATGACCTCCAGAACAGGATTACCGTACCACTCTGGTGCGGATGTCACTCTGGTTTACCTACGAGGTTCGGTAGTAACTTGATCTGAAGTTACATGATCATCATCATTAGCTTCCTCACTAATTGGTGTAGTAGTCACAAGAACAGATTTCTGTGATGAACTACTTTCCAATAAGGGAGCAGGTACAGTTACCTCATCAAGTTCTACTTTCCTCCCACTCACTTCTTTCGAGAGAAACTCCTTCTCTAGAAAGGATCCATTCTCAGCAATGAATATCTTGCCTTCGGATCTGTGATAGAAGGTGTACCCAACATTTTCTTTTGGGTATCCTATGAAGACGCACTTCTCTGATTTGGGTTTGAGCTTATTAGGTTGAAACTTTTTCACATAAGCATTGCAACCTCAAACTTTAAGAAATGACAGCTTAGGTTCTTGCTAAACCACAGTTCATACGGTGTCGTCTCAACGGATTTAGATCATGCCCTTTTTAATGTGAATGCAGCTGTCTCTAATGCATAACCCCAAAACGATAGTGGTAAATCGGTAAGAGACATCATAGATTGCACTATATCAAATAAAGTACGGTTATGACGTTTGAACACACCATTACGCTGTGGTGTTCCAGGTGGCATGAGTTTGTGAAACTATTCCACATTGTTTTAATTGAAGACCTAACTCGTAACTCAAATATTCGCCTCTGCGATCAGATCGTAGAAACTTTTATTTTCTTGTTACGATAATTTTCCACTTCACTCTGAAATTATTTGAACTTTTCGAATGTTTCAGACCTATGTTTCATCAAGTAGATATACACATATCTGCTCAAATCATCTATGAAGGTCAGAAAACAATGATACCGCCGTGAGTCTCAACACTCATTGGACCACATACATCAGTATGTATTATTTCCAACAAGTTTGTTGCTCGCTCCATTGTTCTGGAGAATGGAGTCTTAGTCATCTTGCCCATGAGGCATGGTTTGCAAGCATCAACCGATTCATAATCAAGTGATTCCAAAAGCCCATCAGCATGGAGTTTCTTCATGCGCTTTACACCAATATGACCCAAACGGCAGTGCCACAAATAAGTTGCACTATCATTATTAACTTTGCATCTTTTGGCTTCAATATTATGAATATGTGTATCACTACGCTCGAGATCCAACGAACCATTTTCATTGGGTATATGACTATGGAAGGTTTTATTCATGTAAACAGAACAACAATTATTCTCTAACTTAATGAATAACCGTATTGCAATAAACATGATCAAATCATATTCATGCTCAACGCAAACACCAAATAATATTTATTTAGGTTTAATACTAATCCCGAAAGTGTAGGGAGTGTGCGATGATGATCATATCAATCTTGGAACCAGTTCCAACACACATCGTCACTTCACCCTTAACTAATCTCTATTCATTCTGCAATTCCCGTTTCGAGTTACTACTCTTAGCGACTAAACCAACATCAAATACCAAGGGGCTGCTGAGGGAGTCCTGGATTAGGGGGTCTCCAGACAGCCGGACTGTTGGACTATGAAGACACAAGATTGAAGACTTCGTCCCGTGTCCGGATGGGACTCTCCTTGGCATGGAAGGCAAGCTTGGCAATACGGATACATAAATCTCCTCCCTTGTAACCAACTCTGTGTAACCCTATCCCCCTCCGATGTCTATATAAACCGGAGGGTTTAGTCCGTAGGGCAACAACAATCATACCATAGGCTAGCTTCTAGGGTTTAGCCTCTACAGTCTCGTGGTAGATCAACTCTTGTAATACTCATATCATCAATATCAATCAAGCAGGACGTAGGGTATTACCTCCATCAAGAAGGCCCGAACTTGGGTAAACATCGTGTCCCTCGCCTCCTGTTACCATCTACCTTAGACGCACAGTTCGGGACCCCCTACCCGAGATCCGCCGGTTTTGACACCGACATTGGTGCTTTCATTGAGAGTTCCACTGTGCCGTCACTGTAAGGCTTGATGGCTCCTTCGATCATCGGTAACAATGCGGTCTAGGGTGAGGTTTTCCTCCCCGGACAGATCTTCGTATTCGGCGGCTTCGCACTGCGGGCCAACTCGCTTGGCCATCTGGAGCAGATCGAGAGATACGCCCCTGGCCATCAGGTCAGGTTCGGAAACTTAAACTACACTGCCGACATCCGTGGAGACTTGCTCTTCGACGGATTCGAGCCCATGTCAGGTGCGCCGCACAATCACGACGAGCATGACGTAACTCTGCCGTCGGACAGTGTTTGGGAGATCGCATCTGCAACTACTCCGGCCCTCAATCCGGAGCAAAGTGCGCCATCCGAGGACGGGTGGATAGACCCCGCCATGGAGGCCGCACTCTCAATGGCGATAGAGCTGAATACTGAGTTCACCCCTTGCGAGAGCCGTGCGGCCGAACCATTGGATTCGTCCCCGGCCATAGGCTCCGAGCCGCCTGTGTCTATGCTTATCGAATCCGATTGGGCACTGATCATGGAGTTTACCTCCGCGGATATCTTTCAGCACTCGCCTTTCGGTGATGTGCTAAATTCATTAAGATCTCTCTCCTTGTCAGGAGAACCTTGGCCGAACTATGTCCGGCTAGAAGGGGATGCAGACGACGAAGAAATTCGCTGCCCACCCACCACCCACTTAGTAGCCACTATCAACGATTTAACCGACATGCTCGACTTCGACTCCGAAGACATCGACGGTATGGACAACGATGCAGGAGACGAATAGGAACCACCGCCCACAGGGCGCTGGACCGCCACCTCATCATATGATATATACATGGTGGACACCCCCAAAGAAGGCAATGGCGACGAGACAACAGAGGATGACCCCTCCAAGAAGCAACCCAAGCGCTGACGTCAGCGCCACCGCTCTAAGTCCCGCCATAGCAAAAGTAGTGATACCGGCACAAGAGACAATGACACCCCAGATAGTGCCGAAGACGACAACAATCCCCTCCAGCACGATTTAGAGCAGGAGGGTGAACAAGCTAGCCCTCCAGAGCGGGCAACAGATGGAGAATCGGAGGAGGACAATTGCATGCCTCTCTCCGAAGACGAGGTGAGCCTCGGCAACGAAGAATTTATCGTGCCTGAGGATCCCGTCGAGCAGGAGCGCTTCAAGCGCCGGCTTATAGCCACAACAAATAGCTTGAAGAAAAAGCAACAACAGCTTCGAGCTGATCAAGATTTGCTAGCAGATAGATGGACCGAAGTCCTTGCGGCCGAGGAATACGAACTCAAGCGCCCCTCCAAGAGTTACCCAAAGCGCAGATTGCTACCTCACCACGAGGAGGAAGCATTAAAACCTACATCACCAGTGTACGATGCGGCTGACCGGCCACCTCGTGGCCGAGCTAGAGAGGCGTTTCAGCCTGAAGTTCAGCCTGCATCCCGCCGCCACTCAAACAAAAATACCAAGGCCCAGGGCAACACGCGGGACCTGCGAGACATATTGGAAAGCAGGGCAAAACATGCAAGGTCGATATACGGGTCACGGGGACGCGCGCTAACGCGGGACGATGACCGTCACGCTGGATACACTAAAAGTAAATCCGGCCGGGCCGAATACAGCAGGCAAGACTCATATGAACTGCATCGTGATATAGCCTGGCACAGAGGTGCCACACACCCCCTATGCTTCACGGATGAAGTTATGGATCACGAATTCCCGGAGGGTTTTAAACCCGTCAATATCGAATTGTATGATGGTACAACAGATCCCGCTGTATGGATTGAGGATTTCCTCCTCCACATCCACATGGTTCGCGGTGATGATCTGCATGCCATCAAGTACCTCCCATTAAAACTCAAAGGACCAGCTCGGCATTGGCTAAATAGCTTGCCAGCAGACTCCATCGGCAGTTGGGAGGATTTGGAAGATGCATTCCTTCACAACTTCCAGGGCACTTATGTGTGACCACCGGATGCTGATGACTTGAGCCATATAACTCAGCAGCCCGGGGAATTGGCCATGCAATTCTAGACACGGTTCCTAACTAAGAAAAACCAAATTGTCGACTGTCCGGATGCAGAGGCCTTAGCCACATTCAAGCATAACATCCGTGACGAGTGGCTCGCCCGGCACCTTGGCCAGGAGAAGCCGAAGTCTATGGCAGCCCTCACGACACTCATGACCCGCTTTCGCATGGGCGAGGATAGCTGGCTGGCTCGCAGCAACAACACATCAAGGAAGCCGGGCACTCCAGATACTAAAGATGCCAACGACAGACCACGTCGTAACAGACACAAGCGCCACAACAATGGCGATAACGCCGATAACACGACAGTCAATGCCGGATTCAAAAGCTCTAAATCCGGTCAGCGGAAAAAGCCATTCAAAAGAAGTACTTCGGGCCCATCCAGTTTGGATTGCATACTCGATCGCTCATGTAAAATCCACGGCACCCCCGATAAGCCAGCCAATCACACTAACAGAGAATGTTGGGTGTTCAAGCAGGCCGGCAAGTTGAATGCCGAAAACAAGGACAAGGGGGTGCATAGTGATGATGATGAGGAGCCCCGGCCGCCGAACACGGGAGAACAGAAGAGGTTCCCCCCACAAGTGAAGATGGTGAACATGATATACGCAACCCACATTCCCAAGAGGGAACGGAAGCATGCACTAAGGGACGTCTATGCAATGGAGCCCGTCGCCCCAAAGTCCAACCCATGGTCCTCTTGTCCGATAACCTTTGATTGCAGGGACCGACCCACTAGTATCCGTCATGGCGGATCCGCCACATTGGTCCTAGACCCCATCATCGACGGATTTCACCTCACTCGAGTCCTTATGGATGGCGGCAGTAGCCTGAACCTGCTCTATCATGATACAACACGCAAAATGGGCATAGATCCCTCGAGGGTCAAACCCACGAAAATCACCTTTAAGGGCGTCATCCCAGGTGTAGAGGCCCGTTGCACGGGCTCAATCACACTGGAAGTGGTCTTCGGATCTCCGGACAACTTCCGAAGCGAGGAGTTAATCTTCGATATTGCTACCTCTTTTAGCACTGCGTTGGTATTCCCCGAAGAGGAAGGGATGATGTAGCAAAGTAGCGTAAGTATTTCTCTCAGTTTTTGAGAACCAAGGTATCAATCCAGTAGGAGGCTACACGCAAGTCCCTCGTACATGCACAAACAAATAAATCCTTGCAACCAATGCAAATAGGGGTTGTCAATCCCTATAGGGCCACTTACAAGAGTGAGATCTGATAGATATGATAAGATAATATTTTTGGTATTTTTATGATAAAGATGCAAAGTAAAATAAAGGCAAAGTAAATAACTAAGTAGTAGGAGATTGATATGATAAAGATAGACCCGGGGGCCATAGGTTTCACTAGTGGCTTCTCTCGAGAGCATAAGTATTCTATGGTGGGTGAACAAATTACTGTTGAGTAATTGACAGAATTGAGCATAGTTATGAGAATATCTAGGTATGATCATGTATATAGGAATCACGTCCGAGACAAGTAGACCGACTCCTGCCTACATCTACTACTATTACTCCACTCATCGACCGCTATCCAGCATGCATCTAGAGTATTAAGTTAAAAACAGAGTAACACCTTAAGCAAGATGACATGATGTAGAGGGATAGACTCATGCAATATGAAGAAAACCCCATATTGTTATCCTCGATGGCAACAATACAATACGTGCCTTGCTGCCCTTACTATCATCGGGAAAGGACACCGCAAGATTGAACCCAAAGCTAATCACTTCTCCCATTGCAAGAAAGATCAATCTAGTAGGCCAAACCAAACTGATAATTTGAAGAGACTTGCAAAGATAACCAATCATACATAAAAGAATTTTCAGAGAAGATTCAAATATTATTCATAGATAGACTTGATCATAAACCCACAATTCATCGATCTCAACAAACACACCACAAAAAGAAGATTACATCGAATAGATCTCCACAAGAGAGGGGGAGAACATTGTATCAAGATCCAAAAAGAGAGAAGAAGCCATCTAGCTACTAACTATGGACCCGTAGGTGTGAAGTAAACTACTCACACTTCATCGGAGAGGCTATGGTGTTGATGTAGAAGCCCTCCGTGATCGATGCCCCCTCCGACGGAGCTACGGAACAGGCCCCAAGATGGGATCTTGTGGATACAGAAAGTTACGGTGGTGGAATTAGGGTTTTGGCTCCGTCTCTGATCGTTTGGGGGTACGTGGGTATATATAGGAGGAAGAAGTACGTCGGTGGAGCAACAGGGGGCCCACGAGGGT
>NC_041382.1:681253531-681277458 GCF_002162155.2 Triticum dicoccoides
TACCTCGTGGCCTCCTGTTAGTTGCCTTGACATAGGTTCCAAGTCTCCCGAGTTGTATTCGGTGAGAAAATCACGTTCCCGAAGGTTTCATTCCGTTTGGACTCCATTTGATATTCCTTTTCTTCGAAACCCTAAAACAGGCAAAAAACAACAATTCTGGGCTGGGCCTCCGGTTAATAGGTTAGTCCCAAAAATAATATAAAAGCGGATAATAAAGCCCAATAATGTCCAAAAAAGTAGATAATATATCATGGAGCAATCAAAAATTATAGATACGTTGGAGACGTATCAAGCATCCCCAAGCTTAATTCCTGCTCGTCCTCGAGTAGGTAAATGATAAAAATAGAATTTTTGATGCGGAGTGCTACTTGGCATAATTTTAATGTAATTCTTCTTAATTGTGGTATGAATATTCAGATCCGAAAGATTCAAGAACAAAATTCATATTTACATAGAAAATAATAATACTTCAAGCATACTAACAAAGCAATTATGTCTTCTCAAAATAACATGGCTAAAGAAAGTTATCCCTACAAAATCATATAGTCTGGCTATGCTCTATCTTCACCACACAAGAATATTTAAATCATGCACAACCCCGATGACAAGCCAAGCAATTGTTTCATACTTTTGACATTCTCAAAACTTTTTCAATCTTCACGCAATACATGAGCGTGAGCCATGGATATAGCACTATGGGTGGAATAGAGTGGTGGTTGTGGAGAAGACAAAAAAGGGAAGATAGTCTCACATCAACTAGGCGTATCAACGGGCTATGGAGATGCCCATCAATAGATATTAATGTGAGTGAGTAGGGATTGCCATGCAACAGATGCACTAGAGCTGTAAGTATATGAAAGCTCAAAAATAAACTAAGTGGGTGTGCATCCAACTTGCTTGCTCATGAAGACCTAGGGCAATTTTGAGGAAGCCCATCATTGGAATATACAAGCCAAGTTCTATAATGAAGAATTCCCACTAGTATATGAAAGTGATAACATGAGAGACTCTCTACTATGAAGATCATGGTGCTACTTTGAATCACAACTGTGGTAAAAGGATAGTAACATTGCCCCTTCTCTCTTTTTCTCTCATTTTTTTTATTTGGGCCTTTTCTCCTTTTTTTTATTTTTCGTCCGGAGTCTCATCCCGACTTGTGGGGGAATCATAGTCTCCATCATCCTTTCCTCATTGGGACAATGCTCTAATAATGATGATCATCACACTTTTATTTTTCTTACAACTCAATAATTACAACTTGAAACTTAGAACAAAATATGACTCTATATGAATGCCTCCGACGGTGTACCAGGATATGCAATGATGCATGAGTGACATGTATGAAAGAATTATGAACGGTGGCTTTGCCACGAATACTATGTCAACTACATAATCATGCTAAGCAATATGACAATGATGGAGTGTGTCATAAACGGAACGGTGGAAAGTTGCATGGCAATATATCTCGGAATGGCTATGGAAATGCCATAATAGGTAGATATGGTGGCTGTTTTGAGGAACATATATGGTAGGTGTATGATACCGGCGAAAGGTGCGCGGTATTAGACAGGCTAGCAAAGGTGGAAGGGTGAGAGTGCGTATAATCCATGGACTAAACATTAGTCATAAAGAACTCATATACTTATTGGAAAAATCTACAAGTTATCAAAGCAAAGTATTACGCGCATGCTCCTAGGGGGATAGATTGGTAGGAAAAGACCATCGCTCGTCCCCGACCGCCACTCATAAGGAAGACAATAAATAAAGAAATCATGCTCCGACTTCATCACATAACGGTTCACCATACGTGCATGCTACGAGAATCACAAGCTTCAACACAAGTATTTCTCAAATTCACAACTACTCAACTAGCATGACTTTAATATCACCATCTCCATGTCTCAAAACAATTATCAAGTATCAAACTTATCATAGTATTCAACACACTCATAAGAGAGTTTTTATTATTAATCTTGCATACCAAGCATATTAGGATTTTAAGCAAATTACCATGCTATTTAAGACTCTCAAAATAATCTAAGTGAAGCATGAGAGATCAATAGTTTCTATAAAACAAATCCACCACCGTGCTCTAAAAGATATAAGTGAAGCACTAGAGTAAAATTATATAACTCAAAAGATATAAGCGAAGCACATAGAGTATTCTAACAAATTCCAAATCATATATGGCTCTCTCAAAAGGTGTGTACAGCAAGGATGATTGTGGTAAACTAACAAGCAAATACTCAAATCATACAAGACGCCCCAAGCAAAACACATATCATGTGGTAAATAAAAATATAGCTCCAAGTAAAGTTACCGATAGAAGTAGACGAAAGAGGGGATGCCTTCCGGGGCATCCCCAAGCTTTGGCTTTTAGGTGTCCTTAGATTATATTGGGGGTGCCATGGGCATCCCCAATCTGAGGCTCTTGCCACTCCTTGTTCCATAATCCATCTAATCTTTACCCAAAACTTGAAAACTTCACAACACAAAACTTAAAGTAGAAAATCTCGTGAGCTCCGTTAGCGAAAGAAAACAAAAGACAACTTCAAGGTACTGTAATGAACTCATTCTTTATTTGTATGGGTGTTATACCTACTGTATTACAACTTCTCTATGTTTTATAAACTAATTTACTAGCCATAGATTCATCAAAATAAGCAAACAACACACGAAAAACAGAATCTGTCAAAAACAGAACAGTCTGTAGTAATCTGTAGCTAGCGCAAGATCTGGAACCCCAAAAATTCTAAAATAAATTTCTGTACGTGAGGAATTTATCTATTAATCATCTGAAAAAAGAATTAACTAAATAGAACTTTCCAAATAAAAATGACAGCAGTTCTTGTGAGCGCTAAAGTTTCTGTTTTTTACAGCAAGTTCAACAAGACTTTCCCCAAGTCTTCCCAATGGTTCTACTTGGCACAAACACTAATTAAACACAAAAACACAACCAAAACAGAGGTTATATAATTTATTTATTAAATAACAGCAAAGATAAATATTGGGTTGTCTCCCAACAAGCGCTTTTCTTTAAATCCCTTTTAGCTAGGCATTGATAATTTTAATGATGCTCACATGAAAGACAAGAATTGAAGCACAAAGAGAGCATCATAAAACATGTGACAAACACATCTAAGTCTAACATAATTCCTATGCATAGGCATCTTATAGGCAAACAAATTACCAAGGCAAGCAAAGACTAGCATATGCAATGAAGTGGAAAGAAACAATAGCAATCTCAGCATAATGAGAGGTAATTTAGTAACATGAAAATTTCTACAACCATATTTTCCTCTCTCATAATAATTGCATGTGGGATCATAAGCAAATTCAACAAAATAGCTATCACATTAAATATTTTCAACACGACCCACATCCATGCAAAGTTGACACTCTTCCAAAATAGTGGGATTAACATTAACTAAAGTCATGATCTCTCCAAACCCACTTTCAGTATTATTGCAAACACTATTATCAATATCATAATCATCATGGGGAGTAAATAAATTTTCAAGATCAGAAGAAGAATCACCCCAATCATGATCATTGCAACAAGTAGAGGACATAGCGAAACTAGCATCCCCAAGCTTAGGGTTTTGCATATTATAAGCACAATTGTCATTAATAGAATTTATACTATCATCATTGCAATCATGCTTTCTATTCAAAGATCTATCGTGAATCGCTTCATAAAGTAATTCATCACACTTTTCAGATTCACGAATTTCAAGCAAAACCTTATAAAGATAATCTAGTGCACAAAACTCACTAGCAATTGGTTCATCATAATTGGATCTCTTAAAAAGATTAGCAAGCGGATGAGGATCCATAGATCTTAGGTTCTCTCTTTAGTAATAAATAAACAACTATTCCAACCAAACGAGCAAACGAGCCAAGTAAGACATAAAAGCAAACAAAAAGGCGAACAGAAGAAGGGCGAATAAAACGGCAAGGGTGAGGTGGGGGAGAGGAAAACGAGAGGCAAATGGCAAATAATGTAATGCGGGAGATAAGGGTATGTGATGGGTACTTGGTATGTTGACTTTTGCGTAGACCTCCGCGGCAACAGCACCAAAAATCCTTCTTGCTACCTATTTTAGCACTGCGTTGGTTTTCCCCGAAGAGGAAGGGATGATGCAGCAAAGTAGCATAAGTATTTCCCTCAGTTTTTGAGAACCAAGGTATCAATACAGTAGGAGGCTACACGCAAGTCCCTCGTACCTGCACAAACAAATAAATCCTCGGAACCAACGCAAATAGGGGTTGTCAATCCCTATAGGGCCACTTACGAGAGTGAGATCTGATAGATATGATAAGATAATATTTTTGGTATTTTTATGATAAAGATGCAAAGTAAAATAAAGGCAAAGTAAATAACTAAGTAGTAGGAGATTGATATGATAAAGATAGACCCGGGGGCCATAGGTTTCACTAGTGGCTTCTCTCGAGAGCATAAGTATTCTACGGTGGGTGAACAAATTACTGTTGAGCAATTGATAGAATTGAGCATAATTATGAGAATATCTAGGTATGATCATGTATATAGGCATCACGTCCGAGACAAGTAGACCGACTCCTGCCTGCATCTACTACTATTACTCCACTCATCGACCGCTATCCAGCATGCATCTAGAGTATTAAGTTAAAAAAAGAGTAACGCCTTAAGCAAGATGACATGATGCAGAGGGATAGACTCATGCAATATGAAGAAAACCCCATCTTGTTATCCTCGATGGCAACAATACAATACGTGCCTTGTTGCCCTTATTGTCACGGGGAAAGGACACCGCAAGATTGAACCCAAAGCTAAGCACTTCTCCCATTGCAAGAAAGATCAATCTAGTAGGCCAAACCAAACTGATAATTCGAAGAGACTTGCAAATATAACCAATCATACATAAAAGAATTCAGAGAAGGTTCAAATATTATTCATAGATAGACTTGATCATAAACCCACAATTCATCGATCTCAACAAACACACCGCAAAAAGAAGATTACATCGAATAGATCTCCACAAGAGAGGGGGAGAACATTGTACTGAGATCCAAAAAGAGAGAAGAAGCCATCTAGCTACTAACTATGGACCCGTAGGTCTGAAGTAAACTACTCACACTTCATCGGAGAGGCTATGATGTTGATGTAGAAGCCCTCCATGATCGATGCCCCCTCCGGCGGAGCTCTAGAACAGGCCCAAGATGGGATCTCGTGGATATAGAAAGTTACGGCAGTGGAATTAGAGTTTTGGCTCCATCTCTGATCGTTTGGGGGTACGTGGGTATATATAGGAGGAAGAACTACGTTGGTGGAGCAACAGGGGGCCCACGAGGGTGGAGGGTGCGCCTGGGGGGGGGGGGGGCAGGCACGCCCCCTACCTCGTGGCCTCCTGTTAGTTGGCTTGACGTAGGGTCCAAGTCTCCTGAGTTGTATTCGGTGAGAAAATCACGTTCCCGAAGGTTTCATTCCGTTTGGACTCCGTTTGATATTCCGTTTCTTCGAAACCCTAAAACAGGCAAAAATCAGCAAATTCTGGGATGGGCCTCCGGTTAATAGGTTAGTCCCAAACATAATATAAAAGTGGATAATAAAGCCCAATAATGTCCAAACTAGTAGATAATATAGCATGGATCAATCAAAAATTATAGATACGTTGGAGACGTATCAGATATCGTCCCGTTCCGAAGTGGCTATCACACACTGCTCGGGCAAACCAAATTTGCAAAATTCAATGCGGTACCGCATTACACATACCTCAAGCTCAAGATGCCAGGACCTAGGGGGGTCATAACAGTCAATGGAAACACAGAACGCTCGCTACGCATGGAAAAGCACACTGCAGCCCTCGCAGCAGAAGCACAAAGTAGCCTTTTAAGGCAAACTGCCAATTCAGCGATACAACCCCCGGACACCATCAAGCGAGTCCGGAGTAACCTGCAACAGGATCGCCTGGCACGTTCAGAGCTCGCCTAGCAATTCGGCCCCCGTCCCAGTCCCAGTCAAGCGACGAAATCCGTGCCACGCGTACATAATTACGCACTGAAAATACCATGGGCATAGGCGGGGGCACGCTCAGGGCACGTCCCGCAATGCGGCTTAACCGCCCTAGGGGTTGCATACCTTTATCATTTTTTCTCTTTGAGGACCTTACTCTCTGGAAGCCCTTTCCGACAGTATGATTGCCTGACACATTACAAGAAGGAAAAACCAAGGAGGCAAGAATCTAAGACGTACAAGGGAACCCCTAGGTGGTCTCTAATAACAATATATATACCTGCCTTTTACTACTCATATGCAGCTTGCCCTTGGATAGGACATGTCAAATAGTCCTATTTTTTGCTTATTGCACTACTTGTATCAGTACGCTTCGACGTATTATTTAAATAACAATGCATAGCATTAGTCTATTATTGCATTATCCATCTTTTTTTATATATACATGTTCATTTACGACAACTTGCACCCATACATTCTGGTACGGTCGGTACGCCAGGGGCTTTCGTTTCCCCCATAATACGACGTGAGAAGTCCGAACACTTTCGATAGTGCGGCACCCCGAACTTATAGCATTATATGCATCAGCTCTGAATCATGTCTTGGGTCAATAGTTGGGTTTGCCCAGCTCCCATGTTTTGGTACCTTACGTTCCGCTATATCGGCTAAGGTAGCGCTGGGAGAACTACTGCGATTGTGTCCCAGTTCTTCCGGACGAGCACCTCAGTAGAGAAAGCCGAAAACTGACTGTCATGATAAGGCGAGAGCTGGTCGCTGTTTGAGAGGTCTCAAGTCCTTAAAGACTTTTTCCGCTTAGGGCAAGGAGTGGGCCTTGCCCGACTTAGGCGTATATAGCGCCCCAAATTCGGCCTTCCGAATACTAGTGGCTTCACCAAAATTTAAAATTGTAGACTTCTATGGCTAAGTGAGAGTGATAAAGCCTTATAGTCCGATTGCCTGGTTCATTGTGCTGAACACCTCCCTCGAAGGACCCAAAATTGGGATAAAGAGTGCTCAGGTTTATCCCGAACACCCCAGTACTAGTTACATGGGGGCAGAAGCCGACGAATGGCCAACTCTCAGATTTCATAAACGGCCACACAAAAGGTAATACTTTAAATTCAAAAAGCGTTGCATAGCGCAAATGAACTCGTTTCACATTACATGATCACATGAGCATGTTCATTCAAAAATTACATCTCTAGCACATTCATCCGCCACAAGGCGGGAACCCTTCAGGACACTGTCATAATATATTTCGGGGCAGCGATGCTCCTTGCCCTCCGGCGGCCCCTCCTTGACCAGCTTTACGGCGTCCAACTTCGCCCAATGCACCTTCGCCCGGGCAAAAGCCCTGCATGCACCCTCGATGCAGATGGACCGCTTTATGACTTCAAGCCGTGGGCAGGCATCCACAAGCCGCCTCACCAGACCAAAGTAGCTGCCAGGCAGGGGATCACCATGCCACATCCGGACTATAAGACCCTTCATGGCCTGTTCGGCCGCCTTGTGGAGCTTGACCAGTTGCTTCAGCTGGTCGCTCAAGGGCATTGGGTGTTTGGTCCCAGTATACTGAGACCAGAACAACTTCTCCGTCGAGCTCCCCTCCTCAGCTCGGTAAAACTCCGAGGCATCAAGCACACTGCAGGGAAGATCTGCGAACGCTCATGGAGAGCTCCGAACTCGGGTAAGTAAAAGGAAAGTTTTGTTCACATGCTTGCTTTGCATAATGAATGCCTTACCCGCTGCTATCTTCTTCATGCATCAATCTCCTGGAGGGCCTTGTGGGCTTCAGCCTTGGCGCTCTGTGCGCTTTCGAGCGCCTTCACAAGCTCGAACTCTCGCGTCTTAGAGTTAAGCTCCAAGGACTCGTGTTTTTTTGGCAAGAGCCTCGAGCTCTTGCTGCACCTCGCCTACCCGGGCTTCTTGCTTTTCCCGCTCAATGCGCTCCTTGGCCGCTTTGTCTTCGAGCTCGGACAGTGCCTTCTTCAGGGTCGCCACCTCGGTCGTGGCCCCTGGCAAATTCATGACGATCCTATTATTTTACAATCCAATTTCTTTTTAATATATAGACAAGGTATTACTTACCTTTGCTCTCCTCAAGCTGCCTCTTGGTAAGGCTGAGCTCGTCCTCGGACCTCTCAAGGTCCTGCTTCAGTGCAGCGACCTCCACAGTACGTGCGGCAGCGACTAGTAGTGAAGCCTGCATATGCACATAGACATATTCTAATTAGACTCCCGAGTCATTATTTGATCCTCTATTCGGCTTTTCTTCACGAACTCCAAACAGAGCATCAGGGGCTACTGTCTATGCGGTAATATTTTCCTATATTTTGATTGCTTACCTGAAAGCCTGTTAGGAGGCTGGCACAAGCTTCGGTCAGTCCGTTTTTGGCGGACTAAACTTTCTCGATCACCGCACTCATGATAGTGTGGTGCTCTTCGTCGATGGAAGCGCCGCGAAGCACTTCCAGCAAGTTGTCCGGTGCCTCTGGATGGACAGAGGCCACTGGCATGGGCGGCTTGCCCCTCTTAACGGGGGGTCGCCCACCGGAGTCCGGAACCACTGATGGTTCCGGTGCAGTGTTCGGCTGGGGGCCGAACTTGGAGCCCGTGGGACTTGTCGTGGTTTTGTCACGGCAGATGTCCTAGAGAAAGGACTTAGTCATGGAGCCATCGCGACGGGTTAGCTTGAAGGGGTTAAAGCGGACACAAGGACGCAAGAGAGTTTATACTAGTTTGGCCCCTTCAATGAAGGTAAAAGCCTACGTCTAGTTGTGATGGAATTGATGGGGTTTCGATGACTAGGGAGCAAACAAGCTTCGCCTATGTCTCGAGTTGTTGTCTGTTGTCCTTGAACTGCCGCCGGGTCGTCCCCTTATATACACGGGTGACTCTCGTCGGCTTACGGAGTCCCAATACCGGCTCATAGATGTGTCCGGTTTGGTCTCTTCTTATTCCTAATTTACAATACAGGTTAACTACTACCGCCGGTTTACAGCTGCAGGCCTTGAGCCGACCATGGGCCTTGAGCCCTCCTCTGTCTTCTTGGGCTTTAACTTCCTTAACTACTGACGAAGTTAACCCGGCCCAGATAGGCCGGTTTACGCCCAGTAGTAATATCCCCAACATTAGGCCCCAGATTGATTTGAACGGGTTCATGTCAATCCTTTAATAAAAGCTTCATCTTCAACATCTTCTTATAAATTGGTAAACCGCCATGATGTCATCTTCTCTGATTGCTGTAAACCGGAGTGACGTCACCTGTCATAACGAAGCTATCCATTATGCTTCTTTGTTTAATAGATCGGCGGAAATCGAGGCAACAGCTCTGTTTTGTGGCCCCTTGATTGTCGTGCCTGACTCATGTTCTTTTGCCTTATAAATAGGACCGAAGGGTCATTTATTTTCTCCTTCCGTGCCTTCTTCATCTTCCTCGCGTCGCCAGCCTCGGAGCTCCGCCGCCACCGTCGACCTCTGCCTCATCCTTGGCCGCTGCATCAACCTGAGCGCACCAGAATATCGCGGCAACCTTCCGCATCTTCCTCAGCTCTGGTAAATCTTCTATCTTTTCCCCCACAGATCTGGCCTAGGGTTTCGCAGTTCTTCAGTGTTCATCGTCTGCCTCTTGCTCATACAATAGATCTTTAGATGAATTCGCAAATCTTTATTCTGTGCACTGATAGTTGTTTGACCTTCACCTTTACTTATGCATCTCAAACCATGGGTCTATATGAACGTTTTGCTCATTGGTTCGGTACTGCTCCTTTGAACCTCTAAGTATTTATCTCTTCTCTGAACTTGCTTCAGATCCAATGCTGTAAAGAAATCTTGTGAAACCTGTTTGTGCGTACTTGTCCATCCGCAATCTCAGCTTTTCAATCCTTAGATCAGGCGGTTTAACCTTATAGAAAATTTTCCAAACCGGTATATGCCATTAGTCCCCTTGTTGAACCGCCAGATGTTGGTTGCTTCATGAAACTCCGGTTCAGATAGTTCTGTCTCCGGTTTAACAGTGCCCATACCAATGTACCTTGATCAAATGCACTTTTGAACCGGGATCTTCTACCTTGTAGATTCCATCATGGCCAAGCAAGTATATGAGTGCAATTGGGTTCCTTCTCGCGTCACAGAGGATCAACTGGACGATTTAGTCCTGATTGGCACTTTAGGCAGCAAAGATACCATCCATTGGAGGGCTCCTGGCAAAGAATGCCCTCCCACACCTCGAGAATGAGAGGTTGTTGTTTTCGTAGATCACTTAGCCCAGGCTTTAAGTCGCCCGGTTCTAAATTTTACCGGGATGTTTTAGCCGATTTCCAACTCCATCCGCAAGACACTGGCCCCAACTCTGTTACAAATATGTGCCACTTCCAAGTGCTCTGTGAGGTGTTCTTTCAAGAGGAGCCCACAGTGGAATTGTTCAGAGACCTTTTCCATCTAAACCGCCGTACTGAGTTTACTGATGGCTCTAATACAGAGTTGGGTGGCATGGCGATTCAGAAAAGGAAAGAGGTCACATACCCTCACGCCAAGCTGCACAGTCACCCCAAGGAGTGGAATCAGACATGGTTCTACTGCAAAGACACCTCCCCTGCTGGTGAGAATCCCTTGCCTGGCTTTCGTCCGGAGCGGCTCAGCAATACACACCCTTTTCCTCAAAGATTGACTGCCCAGGAGAGAAGCAAATATGCTCCCCAGCTATCAAAGCTCAGAGCCTTTATGGCCAATGGTTTAACAGGGGTTGATCTCGCTCATTGTTGGATATCATGGAGCATACTGCCCCTTAGTCAGCGCTCCGGTTTGATGTGCGAGTATACTGACAGTGTTGATGACCCACTGCGACATTCAAAACTCCAGCTCTCCGATGAAGAAATCACAAAGGCTGTGCATAAGATATTGAATGAACCGTAACACGTCTGCGCTAGAACCGGCCTGCTTCCCTTCTGTGCCACCAACAAACCGCCAGCTGTAAGACTTTGATTTTTCTCTTTGCTGAATCTGTTATTGATATGTCTGGTCGTTGTTTTTAATATCAGTGTCTGCATAATCAGGGCAATGATCCGTTTTGGAGCAAAAAACTGCCGCAGGAGAAACCAGAAAAACCAGACAAACCGAAAAGAGCAACCCGGCAAAAGACTAAAGCTGTGAAGAAGAATGCCCACAGGAAAAGAACCACTGCATCTTCTAATCCGACCGCTGATGATGATGTGGATAATCCGGACTTTGAGGTAGAACTTGACTCACTTGGTTTATTTTTCATGCGTCTTATTGATGATGATATTTTTCAGGATGATGCCGAAGCCAGCCACGCGGATGTTGCAGAGGTAATTATTCTCTCTTCCGATTCAGAAAATTTGCCTTCACAAAAAATCCGCCAGGAAAACCGGAAAGTTAAATTTTCTCATCCTCTTGCTTATTTGGATCCTAAATTTCTTATGAAGACCCAACAACACGAAGCTCGTTGCACAACCCGGCACAGCGGCCAGGTAGTTACCTCCGCCGGTTTACCGAATAGTCCGGTTCGGAAACGCCATTCAGAGGTCTCCAATTTGCTTGTCAGTGCTTGTCCTAAAGCGGGCTGCTTTCGTCAACCTCTTAATCTGTCTGACTCCGATTATCAGGTTACTTCCCACTCATCTTCTGGCGAGTCCTCGGCTACTCAGCTCCCACCGCTTAAAATGGTGCTTGGGTAAGCTATACTTATTGTGATGTTTGCAGTACATCTCCTTAGAACATATGCTATATTTGATTTTATTATTCTTCTCAGGGCCAAACCTAGGCCAAGCAAGAAAGCCCGCCTGGACAAAGCGGCCGAAGAAGATGTTGTTCTTGAAGCAGACAAGACACCCAATGCTGAAGCGGCTATTCCTGAGGATATTCCCAATGATCCACCGCAGCAAGATGATGATCTTATTGCTGAAGAGAGACCTACTGATACCTCAGGTCCTATCCATCAGCCCACAGGTTCCATCCGGATTGAAAGCTCCACCGGTCCAGCAAAACCTACTGACAAGCCAACAGCTCCAGTGCAAACCGGCGGTACCAAGGATGATGAGGTTGTCATTACTGGCACTGGCCATACTGAGCCAAGCAATCCTGTTGCTTTATCCAAACATTCCGCCAAGGAAGAATTTGCTGCCTTTGGCAAAGGCAAGTGGAACGCTGATCTGACGACTTACGCTGCTCTGAACACCCAAGATATCCATTCCGGCTATCTGAACCGGCTGTATACCAGCCGTGACTACGAAGCCGGTCTGGTTAATATGATGAAAGATAAATATGAGGTAACTTCCATATGCTCCTTCCTGCTTGTATGCTTCCATTCTTGCTAACTCTCCTAACCCCCAAGGGCCGGTTTGAAATATTCTTTCAAACCGGGACTTAATAATATAAATCTTGATGCTTTGAAATTTGCTGATGTAGCCCCCAAGGGCCGGTTCAACTTAGCGTAGTTAAACTGGTACTTTAAGTAATTGAAACTGCCGCATCAGAATATATATGATCAAATAGCCATTAGCCCCCAAGTGCCAAGTTGAATACTTGTATTGATCTTGGGACTTTGTGAACAATTGAAAGATGAAGATCGAATATGCATTAGCCCCGAAGTGCTAAGCGCATAACTTGTTATGTGGTTGGTACTTGAATCCTTCTACCGATTTGTTGAAACATATATCTGTATGCATGCAGGCGGAGCTGAAGACGAAAGAAAACCAAGTCATCAATCTTCAAGAAAACCTGAAAACCCAACAGGCCAAAACCTCCAAAGCAAAAGAGGAATTGGCTAGTGCTTTAAGCGCCATGGAACAACTTAAGGAGAACTTCAAGAAGAAACGGGCGGATTGGGCCACTGAAAAGTCCGCTTTGATCAAACGAGCAGAGGATGCCGAGGCTGCACTAAAACCAGTGATGGATGAACTGACCAGCATAAAGCAGCACGTTCATGCCATGACCATTGTTATCTTTGGTAAGCCAGCTTGCCTTCTGAATTGGCTCTGCCTTCTTACAGAGTCACCGGTTTATTAACCCTTTATGGTATTTCAGGGACACGCATTGGTCACTTGGGGTCAGATGTGCGGAAGAAATTGAAAGCCGCCTATACATTGGTTGAACAATTGTATACTGGTGCCCAGCGGATCATCTGTACCGTGTCTCATAACAAACCGGCGCCCACTTTGATTCAAGATACTCTGATGAAACTGTTAGTGCTTCCTGCCCGCTTTGAAGAGCTGAAGAAATCTGCTGCTCGAACCGGTGCAATCAATGCCTTAATCCGAGCAAAAGCCTGGGTGCCGGATTTTGATCCTATTGAAGCGGCTCAGGGCTATCCCAGCTTGAAGGAAGACGGGTCAGAATTTGGTGAAGCGGATCTGCGAGCAATAAACTGGGAGGTACGTCCACTAGCTTGTCAGTTGGCTGAGGAAGCAGACTTGTCTCATTATTGAGCGCAATATGACAGTCAGAACAAGCGAATAGTTGCACCAATCCATGAATCGGAAAATCTGATCCCTCCAATCCGTAAGCATACTTACGCTCCCGATATTGACCCGTCATTGCTGATCCATGATGAAGCTGTTTTTCAAGCATTAATGGGAATCGACTGGACAACTGTGGATTTCCAGCCATTGGGTAGAGAAACGGAAGCTGAAGCGGCGCAAGATGACCCACAACCATTAGGCCAGGCTGGTGACCAAGCTTGAACCAGAAGCCAGTTTTAAAACTGCCTCTCCTTTGTGAAAAACAATTATATTATTATGGGCACCATGTTGCCTTGTAATAGGCTAGCTGATACCTTTGATGTTGATATGCCTTCGTGCATAACTTGTTCTTCCTGTGGTAATGAACTTTCCAAAACACTTTCTGAAATGAGAAATTCGTCAAGTGCCACCGCGGTTGTACCGTCAGGCGGAATATGATGTCTGTATATATGAAATCAAAACATCCAAAACAAAATTTTAAGTATATGATCAAATTTTTGAGATACATAATACCTGCCATCGTTGAGTATGAAGTTGGCTTGGCCAACCTTGAAGCGGAGTTTTGCAAACCCACACTGTTGGAGGAGATAACAACTCCTATATATATATATGACGCTGGTTTACCATGTAAACCGTGCCGGGTTATAATAAACACTGCGTTACTCCATAAGAGGATGTTAACAACAAGGATCAAACCGGACAAATAGTCTCCGGATTGACGTGAACTGTGTTCCGTCAATTGATTGGTTAAAAAACTTTGTCGGTTTAAAAAACACAATGAAAAGCAAAAACCCCCCTTCAAAGAAAAGTGTGAAGCAAAAGCAACGACAAAACCGTTTGCCAAAAAAGGTTTATTTAAGATGATCAAATGGCGTTACCATGGCCAAACACGACCAAGCTCCCGTTAGGTGTAACTATGGTTCTAGTCAGCCAGGTCCCCAAATGAAACCGTGGCATTTATGCTGACCAAATGGCATGGTCATGGTTCGGGTTCGACCAAGCCCCCAAGTGATTCTGTGGCCTTAGGCCGATAAAGAGGCATGACTGGTTCAGACATGACCAAGTCCCCAAGTGATCTGGTGGCTCTCGCCTATCAAGAGGCATGGTATTGGTTCGGACACGACCAATCCTCCAAGTGATTTAACACGATGCTTTTAGCAAAGCGAACTCAAGGGGTAAACCGGAAGCCACTGTAAAACAACTCCGTGTAACCACACATGATGTAAAAGAACAGATACCCCACTTTAGCTGAGGTTCCGGTTTATTATAGTTAATATATACATCGCTGTAATATGTACATAAGTAGAACCAATGGCTCAGGTATAATAAGGCCGAAGATGAGCTATGTTCCACGGCCTGTTGGTCTCCTCCTATGATGTACGTGAGTCCTTATGTTCTCGAATATCGATCAGATAGTATGACCCGTTGTGCAAATTCTTGCTGACCACGAAAGTCCCCTCCCAAGGTGGGGATAACTTATGCATACCAGTCTGATCTTGGATGAGCCGAAGCACCAAATCTCCCTCCTGAAAGGTTCTGGTTCTGACCCGGCGACTGTGATAACGACGAAGATCCTGCTGGTAAATCGCTGATCGGGCGGCTGCGATCTCACGCTCTTCATCCAACCGGTCCAAAGCATCTTGCCGTGCTGTCTCGTTGTCCGCTTCAATATAAGCCGTTACACGAGGTGAATCATGATGGATATCACTAGGGAGAACCGCCTCCGCTCCATAAACCATGAAGAACGGTGTATACCCTGTTGATCTATTGGGCGTTGTATTGATGCTCCATAGCACAGATGGTAATTCTTCTACCCAACAACCCGTCGTTCTCTGCAAAGGAACCATGAGCCGGGGCTTGATGCCTCTCAGGATCTCTTGATTAGCTCTTTCTGCTTGACCATTGGACTGTGGATGTGCAACTGATGAAACGTCAAGCCGGATGTGCTCCCGTTCACAGAACTCCTTCATAGCACCTTTGGACAAATTGGTACCATTATCTGTGATAATACTGTGTGGAAAGCCAAACCAGAAAATCACCTTTTTGATGAACTGAACCGCCGTGGCCGCATCACACTTGCTAACAGGTTCTGCCTCCACCCACTTTGTAAACTTGTCTACCGCCACCAGGAGGTGGGTCTTCTTATCTTTGGACCTTTTGAAAGGCCCAACCATATCCAGCCCCCAAGTCGCAAACGGTTGGAATCATTCTCAATTCTTGAGCCGGTACATGAGCACGCTTTGAAAACCTTTGGCAACCATCACATCGTCTGACCAGATCCTCCGCATCAGCATGAGTAGTTAACCAATAAAAACCATGGCGAAACGCTTTAGCCACCAGAGACTTTGAACCGACGTGGTGACTACAATCTCCTTCGTGGATCTCACGCAAAATTTCACGACCTTCTTCAGGAGACACGCAGCGTTGAAAAGCTCCTGATATACTGCAATGATGCAACTCGCCGTTGATGATAGCCATGGACTTGGATCGCCGGATTATCTGCCGGGCTAGAATCTCATCCTCTGGCAACTCACCCCGGTTCTTGTACGCTAGGTAAGGAAGCATCCAATATGGAATAACATGAAGAACCGCCACCAATTGAGCCTCCGGATCAGGAATAGCCAAATCCTCTTCACCAGGGATCTTGACTGACGGGTTGTGCAGCACATCCAGAAAAACATTGGGTGGGACCGGTTTACGCTGAGAGCCCAGCCGGCTTAAAGCGTCTGCCGCTTCATTTTTCCGCCGATCCACGTGGTCCACCTGATAGCCTTTGAAATAACCTGCGACAGTATCCACCTCACGACGATATGCTACCATGAGTGGGTCCTTGGAGTCCCAAGTGCCAGACACTTGCTGAGCCACAAGGTCCAAGTCACCGAAGCACTTAACTCGACTTAGATTCATCTCCTTAGCCATCCGGAGACCATGGAGCAAGGCTTCATACTCAGCTGCATTGTTAGTAGAAGGGAACATTAAACGGAGAACATAACAAAACTTATCACCTCGTGGGGAAGTTAATACGACTCCAGCCCCCGAGCCTTCCAACTGCCTGGATCCATCAAAATGGATGGTCCAGTACGTATGATCCGGCTTTTCTTCAGGTGCTTGCATTTCCGTCCAATCATTGATGAAATCAACAAGTGCTTGAGACTTAACCGCTGTCCGAGGCACATACTTCAAACCGTACGGCCCCAGCTCTATGGCCCACTTTGCAATCCGTCCAGTTGCTTCCCGGTTCTGGATGATATCTCCCAAAGGAGCAGAACTGACCACTGTAATTGAGTGCCCTTGGAAATATTGTTTAAGCTTCCGGCTTGCCATAAAAACTCCATATACCAGCTTCTGCCAACGCGGATACCTTTGCTTGGACTCAATGAGCACCTCGCTGATATAATAGACCGGACATTGAACCGGATGCTCCTTACCTGCCTCCTTTCGCTCCACCACAATAGCTACGCTGACCGCCCGAACATTAGCAGCAACATATAGCAGTAACGGCTCCTTGTCAATGGGAGCGGCGAGCACATGCGGATTGGCCAATTGCCGCTTTAAGTCCTCAGATGCTTCATCAGCAGTAGAACTCCAGACAAACTGATCCGTCTTTTTCAACATCTGATACAAAGGGATTGCCTTCTCACCCAGGCGACTAATAAACTGGCTTAGCGCAGCAATCCGGCCTGCCAGGCGTTGAACATCGTTGGTACACTTCGGTTTAGCCAGGGAGGTGGTAGCCGTGATTGTAACGCCCTCGATGCGGCTATATCTCCCACGTGTCGAAGCACGACTTAGAGGCATAACCGCATTGAAAGCAATGTCGCAAGTGAGGTAATCTTCACACAACCCATGTAATACATAAGGGAAAGAGATACATAGTTGGCTTACAATCGCCACTTCACACAATTACATGAATAAAGCATTACATCATCCAGATACAATCAAGGTCCGACTACGGAACCAAAATAAAAGAAGAACCCCAAATGCGACAAAGGTCCCCGATCGACCCCAACTGGGCTCCACTACTGATCAACTAGAACGAAACAACACAAAGGGCAAGATCTTCATCGAGCTCCTCCTTAAGCTTGGTTGCGTCATCTGCACGGTAACATAGGCACCTGCAAACTGGTTTTGGAAGTATCTGTGAGCCACGGGGACTCAGCAATCTCGCACCCGCGAGATCAAGACTATTTAAGCTTATAGGAAGGATGGAGTAATGAGGTGGAGCTGCAGCAAGCGACTAGCATATATGGTGGCTACAATCGCAAAAGAGAGCGAGAAGAGAGGGCAAAGCACGGTCGATAAAAGTATGATCAAGAAGTGATCCTATAGCAACCTACGTCAAGCATAACTCCAACACCGTGTTCACTTCCCGGACTCCGCCGAGAAGAGACCATCATGGTTACACACGCGGTTGATGTATTTTAAATAAGGTCAACTTCGGGTTTTCTACAACCGGACGTTAACAAATTCCCATCTGCCACATAACCGCGGGCACGGCTTTCGAAAGATAATACCCTGCAGGGGTGTCCCAACTTAGCCCATCACAAGCTCTCACGGTCAACGAAGGAATAGACCTCCACCCGAGACGTTCCGATCAGACTCGGTATCCCGGTACAACAAGACATTTCGACAGGGTAAAACTAAACCAGCAACACCGCCCGAATGTGCCGACAAATCCCGATAGGAGCTGCACATATCTCTTTCTCAGGGCACACTCAGATGAGCAATCTGTACAACTAAAACCAAACCTCGAGTTTCCCCGAGGGGGCGCTGCACAGGGCTCTAGTTCGGACCAACACTCAGAGGAGCACTGGCCCGGGGGGGGGGTTAGAATAAAGATGACCCTTGAGTCTGCAGAACCCAAGGGAAGGTGGTAGGTTGTTAGTGCAAATGGTAAAACCAATGTTGGGCATTGCTGGAGGAGCTTTACTTAAGGCGAACTGTCAAGGGGTTCCCATTATAGCCCAACCGTGTAAGGAACGCAAAATCCGGGAACATAACACCGATATGACGGAAACTAGGGCGGCAAGAGTGGAACAAAACACCAGGCATAAGGCCGAGCCTTCCACCCTTTACCAAGTATATATATGCATTAATTAAATAAGATATATTGTGATATCCCAACAAGTAAACATGTTCCAACAAGGAACAACATCTCCATGTTCCAACAAGGAACAACTTCAATCTTCACCTGCAACTAACAACGCTATAAGAGGGGCTAAGCAAAGCGGTAACATAGCCAATCAACGGTTTGCTAGGACAAGGTGGGTTAGAGGCTTGACATGGCAATTTGGGAGGCTGACAAGCAAATGGTAGGCATCGTAGCATTGGCATAGCAAAAGAGCGACCAAACTAGCATAGCAAAGATAGTGGTGATTTCGAGGGTATGATCATCTTGCCTGAGATCCCGCAAGGAAGAAGAACGAATCCAAGAAGAAGACAAACGGTCGTAGACAAACAAATCCTCACAACTCCGGAAGAAACCGAAGCTACCGAGAGAAGCAACCCGGAAAGAAACAAACAACATAGTAAACACACAAGCATAAACAAGTCATGATGCACAAACAAGTATGATGCATGTCCGGTTTAAGGAGGCATGGCATGGCAAAGTGCAACAAACAATACTACAAGTTAAGTGGAGCTCAATATGCAACGAGGTGCATGTTGACGGAACACCACATCAATTATTTAGTTATCTCTCGTTTAAGCTACCCAACAATATTAACTGTTGTTAAACATGGCAAGAGGTGAAGCATAATATAAACTATACCATCTAAACAATTTAAATGGGGCCGGATATAAAAACAATAAATCCGGTAAATCCCCATATGCATTTAGCAATTTAATGCAACAACAAGTTTAAACATTTTAAATGTTGTTATCATGATGCGGATGACATATACAAGTTTTATGCAATTTTATGAAAATGTTGACATAGAGCATGATAAGGAGCATTTGGTCACCATGGCGGAATGAAAAGGGTGCCACGGCGGCGAAACAAAAATGGTGCCACGGCAACATTCCGGTCCCGGTAACTCATGGAGATACCGGTGCAAAAGGAGGCGTGCGGATGTGCGCAACATGCTAGAGATGGTGGGGTGCTCCCGACTACCGGGTTCCCACGGGTTAGTGGCATGGAAAACGAGTGACAACTCGAACACGGTGCAAACGTATCGTACATCTCATACATGCAAGGCCATCTCATCGCGGTCGTCTCGGGTTATACCTTTGAAGCGTGCGTTTTTGGAGCGGTTCGATTTCGGAGCGGTGTAGAGGAAGTAGGCGTTCACGGGACGTCGTGGAAGTAGTCGTTCGCGGCGTCAGTAGAGGTACATCTCGTAGTGGAAGTAGGTGTTCATGATCCGTAGATGTTCGGGGTTCACGGGGTCTTCGAGGGTCGACGGTAGTGGTACACGTTTTTGTAGTCGTCCAGGGTCGTCGAGAGAGGTACTTGTCGCATCACCGTGTAGTCGATCTTGGCAAGCGATGGTCGTCGTGGTACTTGGCGAATCCACGTAGTCGAACATGGGTTGTAGTGGAACTTGCTCGTTGTGTAGTTGAACACAAGGTTCCTCGGGGGATCGGTCTTGGCGATCCAGCGGCAGCAGCAAAGCGGTGTACGGGGCAACAATTGGAGGAGCTCCCGGCGACGCATGGAAAACCATTGAGTCTTGGCAGTCCTGGCTACATGCGCAGACACACGAGCTGGTGCAGGGAAGCGTCGGACAAGCCGTTGGGCACGAGGCAAAGCAGAGGACGGGGAAGCCGGAGGTGGCCCTCCTGGTGGTCGCCGACGGCGGCGGGTGGCGATGGGAGGAACGGGCGGTCTCGCGGAACGGAGGCGCGGGGCGACATGGACGAAGTGGCCGCGGGGCTCGGTGCAGATGAGGAAGGAGGGCGGCAGCGCTCCTGGTCGCAGCGACCAGAGGGGCGACGGGGCATGGCGCTGCGTGGGAACGAGGGGAGAAGCCGGCTGATGCGGAGGAGGAGGCACGGCCACAGGCGACGGAGGGCCGCCGGAGTTGGCCGTCCCGGTGGTGTTGCAGAGGCCGGGCGCGGGGGCTGATGGAACGGGGCGCGACATGGGAGGCGCGCTCGGGAGGAGGGGTCTCGCTCCTCTCCCTTTCTCTGTGGAAGGGGCACGAGCGAGCGAGAGGGAGAGATCGAGAGGAGGGAGGCGAGGGGATCGAGGGGAGCGGCCGCGAGAGGATCGGGCGCAGGAGGCTGCGGTGCTGGAGGAGGAACGAGGGGAGAGATGGGGTGCGTGGGGGCTGGGCTAGGGTTAGAGGCGGCTGGGCCTTGGGCCGGCTTAGGTAGGAGGGTTAGGTGGGCTGCGGCTGGAGAGGCCGGTTGGGTCGGCCCATGTGGAGAGGAAATGGCCAGAGGCCTGGCTGGGCTTATCTCTCTCTTCTCTCTCTCTCTTATATTTCTTTAACAGAAAAGCAAAAAGAGAGAGGAAAAGAAAAGGAGGGTTAGGGAAAGAAAATGCGCAAGGGGATAATTTCCTTGGACTCACAAAATATGCTCGTACCAAGAAAAATAGAAAGAGGCATGATTGAAAGATTAAATTCAAACTCATTTGATTTAAATTCAAATGATTTGAATAGGAAGTGAGGTTTGGGAAGGTCCAAAAATGTTCGGATTTTTGGTGGAGCTCCGGAAAATGATGAAATAAATAATGGCAAGGTTGGAGACCAAACTTGAAGCAGAAAAGGAACGAAATTATTTTGTAAGTGTGTTTTGGTGATTCCAAAATAGTGGAATATTTAATATAGCTCCCTAATATTGGAGGATATGTTATAAAGAGAAGTCACCATGTGAGTCCCTCGATTTAAATGGATCGAAAAATCCATACAATTTATTTAGTTGAGGTTTTAAAAATTAATGATATGATGGCATGATGACATGATGCAATGCACATGATGCAAGGATGAATGCAACAAATAAAACAAATCACACGACGAAACTCGGAATAGCTGGAAGTCTTCTGGAGCGTCGGTCTCGGGGTGTTACAACACTCCACCACTACGAGAGGATCTCGTCCCGAGATCTAGGATGGCACCGGAGAGAAACGGAAGAGGAAGAGAAGAGGTAAAACTAAGTTGCTTCTTCGACAAAAGAGTGAAACCAAAGAACCTTGAGAGGTTGAAAAAGTTGAAAGAAAGAGCACAACGGAGTAGAACACAATTGAGAGCACTGCGGTAGAACAAATAGAAACAAGGAACACCATTTTAACCTTAGAGGTTGCAAAGCTATGAATGACGAGTACAATGAAGAAGAAGGAATTGAACCCGCTCTGGTTGAAACAAGATAAACACAAAACAAAGGAAGAACAAATTCGGACACCACTCCGATTGAAAAGAGACGCATGACTTGATAAGATGAAAAGAACTTGAAGAGATGACACAACACTCCGGTTAGATGGATAAGCACGAAAAGAACACGATCCTCAATTTGAGAAGATGAGTGAAAAGAGCAACATCACATTGCCTCCGGAAGAAAGAATAGAAGATAGATCATTGGAATAACAGAATGGAGAAGAAAATGCCAACTTCTGCCACAAATGAGCTTGGAAAGCACCCTTCCAAGAAGGTTACAACGGGGTTGTTGGGAAAAACCAACAACGAAACAAATAAGCTTGTAGTGGGCTTATGGAAAACATCTCAAAATTATGAGGTGACAACCGGCCACTAACGGAAACAATTGCTTGTTTGAGGTCAACGAAGGGATGAAAACTACTTTTGCCGAGAGGATAGGAGAAAACTTGGATCATTGATAAGCACCACAATATAACATTCCTTAGGGAAGGCTTTAGGTGAAATCTATACCAAGATAACTCCAACGGAGAGATTGATGGATTTAAAATACCTCGTTCTTGACAACATATGAATCATGAAACATGAAGGAAATTGTCAAGAGTGACATAACACCATCTCGAAAGATAAGATAGAAGGAATTGCACTTCAGAATGCAAGATGAAGAATGCTTGAATGCCTCAAAACAAAACATGTGTTGAGCACCATGTTTAAATTTTGAGTATAGCTCGGTAGATCATAACTTCGAGAGAAATCTTGAAGAACAATTGAAGAATGAAAAGAATCCTTAACGGACCACCATGTAGAGCCTCCATGAAGAACTCCGGTAATAAAAGGATGATAGAAAGAAAGAGAAGTTGAAAACACAAGGTGAAGCCTTGCAATGATTTAGATGGAGCTTCGCGACGATATACCCGAGAAAACTTGGAACTCCGGACAAGAAAGATGAATAACTTGGAACTGAGAATTACTTCCTGATGAACAAACTCCAGAAGAAAAGAATTGAATCACCTAGAGGAAATAAGAATAAGATTTATTGTATGTTTATCCTTCATCAAATTAAATTGATGACAAGCAATGGATTTGGCATACTACTTATTCTCGTAGAAAGGATTAAAAGAGATATAGCGTAAACTTGAGAAGGTCTTCAACGAACCATCGGTAGGATTGGAACAACAAATGAATTGATATGATGAACAAGGAAGAGAGATCTTGAAAGAACCACCGTAAGAATTGAAAATGATCGAAGTAGGGGTGCATCACCGGTAAGAATTAGCAAATGAACGAAGGTGCTTGAGACAAACTAGATACATGAGAACAAAGAGATCAAGAACTGATTAGAGGATATTCGATAGATGCACCGGCAAGATAGGAGAATGATAACTGACGACTGAGAATGAATAAACCTGAATTGATGGACTCCGGATGACAAACTGAGAAGACTCTTGAATATCTCCTGATGGGTGAAAAAGATTCTCACAATCGAAAACAATTATGAGAGGATGGCAACAAGCTAGCACCATGAATCTTGAAGAGAATAGAGCAAGATTAAAGAGAAACTCTTCTTCGGTCTTCAAATGATGAGAATGACAATGAGAAACACCACCAAGAATTATTGAGGCACACCGGAAGAATCAAAAGCGAAGAGGTTGAGCCAACTATGAAAAGAATTTGAAAGATCTTGGAGAAAAGCATTTGACTGATGATAACTCATTCTTACGTCAAACTTGGAGAAAAATTTAAGAGTAACGCCGGGAAAATAAGAAGAGTCAGGTAAGATCCTGGAAAAAGACCTGTGGGTTAGGGCCCACTCAAAAGAAACACCATTGAACAATTTGAAGAGAGATAATGCACCGGTTGAAATAAAAGACTTGAATGAGAGAACATCCTCGAAAGATCTTGAATGAATGCATAGTGGAAACACGAATCTTCGAGATATCTTGAGCACTCCGAATAAGAATAGAGAGAGATGAACAATTATGAGAGGCACCGGCATGGGATAGCATTTGAACGAGGATAAGGATATGATCAACACCGAAAGCTTGAGGTAAATCCACCGGAGAAGAAAACGAGAATGAAGAGTGATGAACTAGTAGAACATCTTCTTGAGAACCACTGGGTAAGAACATTGACGGAAAA
>NC_041382.1:681279802-681280448 GCF_002162155.2 Triticum dicoccoides
CACCTGCAAACTGGTTTTGGAAGTATCTGTGAGCCACGGGGACTCAGCAATCTCGCACCCGCGAGATCAAGACTATTTAAGCTTATAGGAAGGATGGAGTAATGAGGTGGAGCTGCAGCAAGCGACTAGCATATATGGTGGCTACAATCGCAAAAGAGAGCGAGAAGAGAGGGCAAAGCACGGTCGATAAAAGTATGATCAAGAAGTGATCCTATAGCAACCTACGTCAAGCATAACTCCAACACCGTGTTCACTTCCCGGACTCCGCCGAGAAGAGACCATCACGGTTACACACGCGGTTGATGTATTTTAAATAAGGTCAACTTCGGGTTTTCTACAACCGGACGTTAACAAATTCCCATCTGCCACATAACCGCGGGCACGGCTTTCGAAAGATAATACCCTGCAGGGGTGTCCCAACTTAGCCCATCACAAGCTCTCACGGTCAACGAAGAAATAGACCTCCACCCGAGACGTCCCGATCAGACTCGGTATCCCGGTACAACAAGACATTTCGACAGGGTAAAACTAAACCAGCAACACCGCCCGAATGTGCCGACAAATCCCGATAGGAGCTGCACATATCTCTTTCTCAGGGCACACTCAGATGAGCAATCCGTACAACTAAAACCAAACCTCGAGTTTC
>NC_041382.1:681280553-681285082 GCF_002162155.2 Triticum dicoccoides
GGGGGGGGGTTAGAATAAAGATGACCCTTGAGTCTGCAGAACCCAAGGGAAGGTGGTAGGTTGTTAGTGCAAATGGTAAAACCAATGTTGGGCATTGCTGGAGGAGCTTTACTTAAGGCGAACTGTCAAGGGGTTCCCATTATAGCCCAACCGTGTAAGGAACGCAAAATCCGGGAACATAACACCGATATGACGGAAACTAGGGCGGCAAGAGTGGAACAAAACACCAGGCATAAGGCCGAGCCTTCCACCCTTTACCAAGTATATAGATGCATTAATTAAATAAGATATATTGTGATATCCCAACAAGTAAACATGTTCCAACAAGGAACAACATCTCCATGTTCCAACAAGGAACAACTTCAATCTTCACCTGCAACTAACAACGCTATAAGAGGGGCTAAGCAAAGCGGTAACATAGCCAATCAACGGTTTGCTAGGACAAGGTGGGTTAGAGGCTTGACATGGCAATTTGGGAGGCTGACAAGCAAATGGTAGGCATCGTAGCATTGGCATAGCAAAAGAGCGACCAAACTAGCATAGCAAAGATAGTGGTGATTTCGAGGGTATGATCATCTTGCCTGAGATCCCGCAAGGAAGAAGAACGAATCCAAGAAGAAGACAAACGGTCGTAGACGAACAAATCCTCACAACTCCGGAACGAAACCGAAGCCACCGAGAGAAGCAACCCGGAAAGAAACAAACAACATAGTAAACACACAAGCATAAACAAGTCATGATGCACAAACAAGTATGATGCATGTCCGGTTTAAGGAGGCATGGCATGGCAAAGTGCAACAAACAATACTACAAGTTAAGTGGAGCTCAATATGCAACGAGGTGCATGTTGACGGAACACCACATCAATTATTTAGTTATCTCTCGTTTAAGCTACCCAACAATATTAACTGTTGTTAAACATGGCAAGAGGTGAAGCATAATATAAACTATACCATCTAAACAATTTAAATGGGGCCGGATATAAAAACAATAAATCCGGTAAATCCCCATATGCATTTAGCAATTTAATGCAACAACAAGTTTAAACATTTTAAATGTTGTTATCATGATGCGGATGACATATACAAGTTTTATGCAATTTTATGAAAATGTTGACATAGAGCATGATAAGGAGCATTTGGTCACCATGGCGGAACGAAAAGGGTGCCACGGCGGCGAAACAAAAATGGTGCCACGGCAACATTCCGGTCCCGGTAACTCATGGAGATACTGGTGCAAAAGGAGGCGTGCGGATGTGCGCAACATGCTAGAGATGGTGGGGTGCTCCCGACTACCGGGTTCCCACGGGTTAGTGGCATGGAAAACGAGTGACAACTCGAACACGGTGCAAACGTATCGTACATCTCATACATGCAAGGCCATCTCATCGCGGTCGTCTCGGGTTATACCTTTGAAGCGTGCGTTTTTGGAGCGGTTCGATTTCGGAGCGGTGTAGAGGAAGTAGGCGTTCACGGGACGTCGTGGAAGTAGTCGTTCGCGGCGTCAGTAGAGGTACATCTCGTAGTGGAAGTAGGTGTTCATGATCCGTAGATGTTCGGGGTTCACGGGGTCTTCGAGGGTCGACGGTAGTGGTACACGTTTTTGTAGTCGTCCAGGGTCGTCGAGAGAGGTACTTGTCGCATCACCGTGTAGTCGATCTTGGCAAGCGATGGTCGTCGTGGTACTTGGCGAATCCACGTAGTCGAACATGGGTTGTAGTGGAACTTGCTCGTTGTGTAGTTGAACACAAGGTTCCTCGGGGGATCGGTCTTGGCGATCCAGCGGCAGCAGCAAAGCGGTGTACGGGGCAACAATTGGAGGAGCTCCCGGCGACGCATGGAAAACCATTGAGTCTTGGCAGTCCTGGCTACATGCGCAGACACACGAGCTGGTGCAGGGAAGCGTCGGACAAGCCGTTGGGCACGAGGCAAAGCAGAGGACGGGGAAGCCGGAGGTGGCCCTCCTGGTGGTCGCCGACGGCGGCGGGTGGCGATGGGAGGAACGGGCGGTCTCGCGGAACGGAGGCGCGGGGCGACATGGACGAAGTGGCCGCGGGGCTCGGTGCAGATGAGGAAGGAGGGCGGCAGCGCTCCTGGTCGCAGCGACCAGAGGGGCGATGGGGCATGGCGCTGCGTGGGAACGAGGGGAGAAGCCGGCTGATGCGGAGGAGGAGGCACGGCCACAGGCGACGGAGGGCCGCCGGAGTTGGCCGTCCCGGTGGTGTTGCAGAGGCCGGGCGCGGGGGCTGATGGAACGGGGCGCGACATGGGAGGCGCGCTCGGGAGGAGGGGTCTCGCTCCTCTCCCTTTCTCTGTGGAAGGGGCACGAGCGAGCGAGAGGGAGAGATCGAGAGGAGGGAGGCGAGGGGATCGAGGGGAGCGGCCGCGAGAGGTTCGGGCGCAGGAGGCTGCGGCGCTGGAGGAGGAACGAGGGGAGAGATGGGGTGCGTGGGAACTGGGCTAGGGTTAGAGGCGGCTGGGCCTTGGGCCGGCTTAGGTAGGAGGGTTAGGTGGGCTGCGGCTGGAGAGGCCGGTTGGGTCGGCCCATGTGGAGAGGAAATGGCCAGAGGCCTGGCTGGGCTTATCTCTCTCTTCTCTCTCTCTCTTATATTTCTTTAACAGAAAAGCAAAAAGAGAGAGGAAAAGAAAAGGAGGGTTAGGGAAAGAAAATGCGCAAGGGGATAATTTCCTTGGACTCACAAAATATGCTCGTACCAAGAAAAATAGAAAGAGGCATGATTGAAAGATTAAATTCAAACTCAATTGATTTAAATTCAAATGATTTGAATAGGAAGTGAGGTTTGGGAAGGTCCAAAAATGTTCGGATTTTTGGTGGAGCTCCGGAAAATGATGAAATAAATATTGGCAAGGTTGGAGACCAAACTTGAAGCAGAAAAGGAACGAAATTATTTTGTAAGTGTGTTTTGGTGATTCCAAAATAGTGGAATATTTAATATAGCTCCCTAATATTGGAGGATATGTTATAAAGAGAAGTCACCATGTGAGTCCCTCGATTTAAATGGATCAAAAAATCCATACAATTTATTTAGTTGAGGTTTTAAAAATTAATGATATGATGGCATGATGACATGATGCAATGCACATGATGCAAGGATGAATGCAACAAATAAAACAAATCACACGACGAAACTCGGAATAGCTGGAAGTCTTCTGGAGCGTCGGTCTCGGGGCGTTACAACACTCCACCACTACGAGAGGATCTCGTCCCGAGATCTAGGATGGCACCGGAGAGAAACGGAAGAGGAAGAGAAGAGGTAAAACTAAGTTGCTTCTTCGACAAAAGAGTGAAACCAAAGAACCTTGAGAGGTTGAAAAAGTTGAAAGAAATAGCACAACGGAGTAGAACACAATTGAGAGCACTGCGGTAGAACAAATAGAAACAAGGAACACCATTTTAACCTTAGAGGTTGCAAAGCTATGAATGACGAGTACAATGAAGAAGAAGGAATTGAACCCGCTCTGGTTGAAACAAGATAAACACAAAACAAAGGAAGAACAAATTCGGACACCACTCCGATTGAAAAGAGACGCATGACTTGATAAGATGAAAAGAACTTGAAGAGATGACACAACACTCCGGTTAGATGGATAAGCACGAAAAGAACACGATCCTCAATTCAAGAAGATGAGTGAAAAGAGCAACATCACATTGCCTCCGGAAGAAAGAATAGAAGATAGATCATTGGAATAACAGAATGGAGAAGAAAATGCCAACTTCTGCCACAAATGAGCTTGGAAAGCACCCTTCCAAGAAGGTTACAACGGGGTTGTTGGGAAAAACCAACAACGAAACAAATAAGCTTGTAGTGGGCTTATGGAAAACATCTCAAAATTATGAGGTGACAACCGGCCACTAACGGAAACAATTGCTTGTTTGAGGTCAACGAAGGGATGAAAACTGCTTTTGCCGAGAGGATAGGAGAAAACTTGGATCATTGATAAGCACCACAATATAACATTCCTTAGGGAAGGCTTTAGGTGAAATCTATACCAAGATAACTCCAACGGAGAGATTGATGGATTTAAAATACCTCGTTCTTGACAACATATGAATCATGAAACATGAAGGAAATTGTCAAGAGTGACATAACACCATCTCGAAAGATAAGATAGAAGGAATTGCACTTCAGAATGCAAGATGAAGAATGCTTGAATGCCTCAAAACAAAACATGTGTTGAGCACCATGTTTAAATTTTGAGTATAGCTCGGTAGATCATAACTTCGAGAGAAATCTTGAAGAACAATTGAAGAATGAAAAGAATCCTTAACGGACCACCATGTAGAGCCTCCATGAAGAACTCCGGTAATAAAAGGATGATAGAAAGAAAGAGAAGTTGAAAACACAAGGTGAAGCCTTGCAATGATTTAGATGGAGCTTCGCGACGATATACCCGAGAAAACTTGGAACTCCGGACAAGAAAGATGAATAACTTGGAACTGAGAATTACTTCCTGATGAACAAACTCCAGAAGAAAAGAATTGAATCACCTAGAGGAAATAAGAATAAG
>NC_041382.1:681285092-681286052 GCF_002162155.2 Triticum dicoccoides
TGATCAACACCGAAAGCTTTAGGTAAATCCACCGGAGAAGAAAACGAGAATGAAGAGTGATGAACTAGTAGAACATCTTCTTGAGAACCACCGGGTAAGAACATTGACGGAAAAGAATGGAGAAACTTCACAAAAATAAAAGGATACTTGGTAAAGAAATCTTAGTCCTTGAGGAAAAAGGGTGGGTGGGCGGGAAAAAACAAAGGCAACTTGGAGACGATGAAACAAACACCGTTGAGAAGAAATGATAATTGGTCTTGCTGATGTTGAAGTGATCGGATCCACTTGAAGAGAAACACGCCGGTTGAAAAGGATTGACATGACAATCTCGATTGTCGAGAAGGATTGGTATTCACATCGGAGTATGAGAACACCATTTCGGAAAGGTATGGAATCAACACTTGACATTGAAGCAACTCGAATACCACAACTCAAAACAAAAACAAAGGATTGGCTTGCAAAATAAGCCAGAACAAACATATGATAGAGATTTCATCCGAAGTTTTCGTGGTGGGGCCTACACGGGCTCAATCGTACAGCACCATCATGTACAAGGCAGTGCACATGACATACGAAGCGTCCCCGAGTCGGCATAGCCAAGGACTCTTTAAGACACAACGAGACCACTGTAAAACCGACCGTGAATAGGCGGACCACTAGACGTCGAACCCCAATTTCATATCATACATCCGTCGGAAAGATATCCTAAGAGCTACTTGAATTCCCACCTATGAAACTCCCGAAATTTTCAGGTTATGCAATCAGGTGTTGGGGATACAGGGGAAGCATAATATCTCACCCAAAACTAACAAATCCTACATCCAGCTGTATCCATCCTTCAACACATAACCAAGAAACCTTCGGAAATCGTCTACCTCAACCTTCGAAAAGCATCCGTTATACAAGTCATGGCAATACTCCCGTACTCACCTCAGTACTGGGTTATCGGGGTTATCTCAC
>NC_041382.1:681286062-681287825 GCF_002162155.2 Triticum dicoccoides
CTTTTGCCGAGAGGATAGGAGAAAACTTGGATCATTGATAAGCACCACAATATAACATTCCTTAGGGAAGGCTTTAGGTGAAATCTATACCAAGATAACTCCAACGGAGAGATTGATGGATTTAAAATACCTCGTTCTTGACAACATATGAATCATGAAACATGAAGGAAATTGTCAAGAGTGACATAACACCATCTCGAAAGATAAGATAGAAGGAATTGCACTTCAGAATGCAAGATGAAGAATGCTTGAATGCCTCAAAACAAAACATGTGTTGAGCACCATGTTTAAATTTTGAGTATAGCTCGGTAGATCATAACTTCGAGAGAAATCTTGAAGAACAATTGAAGAATGAAAAGAATCCTTAACGGACCACCATGTAGAGCCTCCATGAAGAACTCCGGTAATAAAAGGATGATAGAAAGAAAGAGAAGTTGAAAACACAAGGTGAAGCCTTGCAATGATTTAGATGGAGCTTCGCGACGATATACCCGAGAAAACTTGGAACTCCGGACAAGAAAGATGAATAACTTGGAACTGAGAATTACTTCCTGATGAACAAACTCCAGAAGAAAAGAATTGAATCACCTAGAGGAAATAAGAATAAGGTTTATTGTATGTTTATCCTTCATCAAATTAAATTGATGACAAGCAATGGATTTGGCATACTACTTATTCTCGTAGAAAGGATTAAAAGAGATATAGCGTAAACTTGAGAAGGTCTTCAACGAACCACCGGTAGGATTGGAATAACAAATGAATTGATATGATGAACAAGGAAGAGAGATCTTGAAAGAACCACCGTAAGAATTGAAAATGATCGAAGTAGGGGTGCATCACCGGTAAGAATTAGCAAATGAACGAAGGTGCTTGAGACAAACTAGATACATGAGAACAAAGAGATCAAGAACTGATTAGAGGATATTCGATAGATGCACCGGCAAGATAGGAGAATGATAACTGACGACTGAGAATGAATAAACCTAAATTGATGGACTCCGGATGACAAACTGAGAAGACTCTTGAATATCTCCTGATGGGTGAAAAAGATTCTCACAATCGAAAACAATTATGAGAGGATGGCAACAAGCTAGCACCATGAATCTTGAAGAGAATAGAGCAAGATTAAAGAGAAACTCTTCTTCGGTCTTCAAATGATGAGAATGACAATGAGAAACACCACCAAGAATTATTGAGGCACACCGGAAGAATCAAAAGCGAAGAGGTTGAGCCAACTATGAAAAGAATTTGAAAGATCTTGGAGAAAAGCATTTGACTGATGATAACTCATTCTTACGTCAAACTTGGAAAAAAATTTAAGAGTAACGCCGGGAAAATAAGAAGAGTCAGGTAAGATCCTGCAAAAAGACCTGTGGGTTAGGGCCCACTCAAAAGAAACACCATTGAACAATTTGAAGAGAGACAATGCACCGGTTGAAATAAAAGACTTGAATGAGAGAACATCCTCGAAAGATCTTGAACGAATGCATAGTGGAAACACGAATCTTCGAGATATCTTGAGCACTCCGAATAAGAATAGAGAGAGATGAACAATTATGAGAGGCACCGGCATGGGATAGCATTTGAACGAGGATAAGGATATGATCAACACCGAAAGCTTTAGGTAAATCCACCGGAGAAGAAAACGAGAATGAAGAGTGATGAACTAGTAGAACATCTTCTTGAGAACCACCGGGTAAGAACATTGACGGAAAAGAATGGAGAAACTTCACAAAAATAAAAGGATACTTGGTAAAGAAATC
>NC_041382.1:681290373-681309115 GCF_002162155.2 Triticum dicoccoides
GGGGGGGGGTTAGAATAAAGATGACCCTTGAGTCTGCAGAACCCAAGGGAAGGTGGTAGGTTGTTAGTGCAAATGGTAAAACCAATGTTGGGCATTGCTGGAGGAGCTTTACTTAAGGCGAACTGTCAAGGGGTTCCCATTATAGCCCAACCGTGTAAGGAACGCAAAATCCGGGAACATAACACCGATATGACGGAAACTAGGGCGGCAAGAGTGGAACAAAACACCAGGCATAAGGCCGAGCCTTCCACCCTTTACCAAGTATATAGATGCATTAATTAAATAAGATATATTGTGATATCCCAACAAGTAAACATGTTCCAACAAGGAACAACATCTCCATGTTCCAACAAGGAACAACTTCAATCTTCACCTGCAACTAACAACGCTATAAGAGGGGCTAAGCAAAGCGGTAACATAGCCAATCAACGGTTTGCTAGGACAAGGTGGGTTAGAGGCTTGACATGGCAATTTGGGAGGCTTAAAAGCAAATGGTAGGCATCGTAGCATTGGCATAGCAAAAGAGCGACCAAACTAGCATAGCAAAGATAGTGGTGATTTCGAGGGTATGATCATCTTGCCTGAGATCCCGCAAGGAAGAAGAACGAATCCAAGAAGAAGACAAACGGTCGTAGACGAACAAATCCTCACAACTCCGGAACGAAACCGAAGCTACCGAGATAAGCAACCCGGAAAGAAACAAACAACATAGTAAACACACAAGCATAAACAAGTCATGATGCACAAACAAGTATGATGCATGTCCGGTTTAAGGAGGCATGGCATGGCAAAGTGCAACAAACAATACTACAAGTTAAGTGGAGCTCAATATGCAACGAGGTGCATGTTGACGGAACACCACATCAATTATTTAGTTATCTCTCGTTTAAGCTACCCAACAATATTAACTGTTGTTAAACATGGCAAGAGGTGAAGCATAATATAAACTATACCATCTAAACAATTTAAATGGGGCCGGATATAAAAACAACAAATCTGGTAAATCCCCATATGCATTTAGCAATTTAATGCAACAACAAGTTTAAACATTTTAAATGTTGTTATCATGATGCGGATGACATATACAAGTTTTATGCAATTTTATGAAAATGTTGACATAGAGCATGATAAGGAGCATTTGGTCACCATGGCGGAACGAAAAGGGTGCCACGGCGGCGAAACAAAAATGGTGCCACGGCAACATTCCGGTCCCGGTAACTCATGGAGATACCGGTGCAAAAGGAGGCGTGCGGATGTGCGCAACATGCTAGAGATGGTGGGGTGCTCCCGACTACCGGGTTCCCACGGGTTAGTGGCATGGAAAACGAGTGACAACTCAAACACGGTGCAAATGTATCGTACATCTCATACATGCAAGGCCATCTCATCGCGGTCGTCTCGGGTTATACCTTTGAAGCGTGCGTTTTTGGAGCGGTTCGATTTCGGAGCAGTGTAGAGGAAGTAGGCGTTCACGGGACGTCGTGGAAGTAGTCGTTCGCGGCGTCAGTAGAGGTACATCTCGTAGTGGAAGTAGGTGTTCATGATCCATAGATGTTCGGGGTTCACGGGGTCTTCGAGGGTCGACGGTAGTGGTACACGTTTTTGTAGTCGTCCAGGGTCGTCGAGAGAGGTACTTGTCGCATCACCGTGTAGTCGATCTTGGCAAGCGATGGTCGTCGTGGTACTTGGCAAATCCACGTAGTCGAACATGGGTTGTAGTGGAACTTGCTCGTTGTGTAGTTGAACACAAGGTTCCTCGGGGGATCGGTCTTGGCGATCCAGCGGCAGCAGCAAAGCGGTGTACGGGGCAACAATTGGAGGAGCTCCCAGCGACGCATGGAAAACCATTGAGTCTTGGCAGTCCTGGCTACATGCGCAGACACACGAGCTGGTGCAGGGCAGCGTCGGACAAGCCGTTGGGCACGAGGCAAAGCACAGGACGGGGAAGCCAGAGGTGGCCCTCCTGGTGGTCGCCGACGGCGGCGGGTGGCGATGGGAGGAACGGGCGGTCTCGCGGAACGGAGGCGCGGGGCGACATGGACGAAGTGGCCACGGGGCTCGGTGCAGATGAGGAAGGAGGGCGGCATTGCTCCTGGTCGCAGCGACCAGAGGGGCGACGGGGCATGGCGCTGCGTGGGAACGAGGGGAGAAGCCGGCTGATGCGGAGGAGGATGCACGGCCACAGGCGACGGAGGGCCGCCGGAGTTGGCCGTCCCGGTGGTGTTGCAGAGGCCGGGCGCGGGGGCTGATGGAACGGGGCGCGACATGGGAGGCGCGCTCGGGAGGAGGGGTCTCGCTCCTCTCCCTTTCTCTGTGGAAGGGGCACGAGCGAGCGAGAGGGAGAGATCGAGAGGAGGGAGGCGAGGGGATCGAGGGGAGCGGCCGCGAGAGGATCGGGCGCAGGAGGCTGCGGCGCTGGAGGAGGAACGAGGGGAGAGATGGGGTGCGTGGGGGCTGGGCTAGGGTTAGAGGCGGCTGGGCCTTGGGCCGGCTTAGGTAGGAGGGTTAGGTGGGCTGCGGTTGGAGAGGCCGGTTGGGTCGGCCCATGTGGAGAGGAAATGGCCAGAGGCCTGGCTGGGCTTATCTCTCTCTTCTCTCTCTCTCTCTTATATTTCTTTAATAGAAAAGCAAAAGGAGAGAGGAAAAGAAAAGGAGGGTTAGGGAAAGAAAATGCGCAAGGGGATAATTTCCTTGGACTCACAAAATATGCTCGTACCAAGAAAAATAGAAAGAGGCATGATTGAAAGATTAAATTCAAACTCATTTGATTTAAATTCAAATGATTTGAATAGGAAGTGAGGTTTGGAAGGTCCAAAAATGTTCAGATTTATGGTGGAGCTCCGTAAAATGATGAAATAAATATTGGCAAGGTTGGAGACCAAACTTGAAGCAGAAAAGGAACGAAATTATTTTGTAAGTGTGTTTTGGTGATTCCAAAATAGTGGAATATTTAATATAGCTCCCTAATATTGGAGGATATGTTATAAAGAGAAGTCACCATGTGAGTCCCTCGATTTAAATGGATCGAAAAATCCATACAATTTATTTAGTTGAGGTTTTAAAAATTAATGATATGATGGCATGATGACATGATGCAATGCACATGATGCAAGGATGAATGCAACAAATAAAACAAATCACACGACGAAACTCGGAATAGCTGGAAGTCTTCTGGAGCGTCGGTCTCGGGGCGTTACAGTGATCTTCTCCGGATTAGCCTCAATTCCCCTGTTGGACACTAGAAAACCCAATAGCCTGCCCGCCGGTACACCAAAGACACACTTGTCCGGATTAAGCATCATCTTGTATGTTCTCAGGTTATCAAAGGTTTCCTTCAAATCATCAATCAGAGTCTCCTTCTCCCTGGATTTAACCATGATATCATCCACGTAAGCATGTACATTACGGCCAATCTGCTTGTGATGACAATTTTGTACACACCGTTGGTAAGTTGCCTGGGCACTCTTGAGCCTGAAGGGCATAGACACATAGCAGAAGGCTCCAAAGGGAGTTATAAATGCTGTCTTCTCCTGGTCCTTAACTGCCATTTTGATCTGATGATAGCCAGAATACGCATCCAAAAAACTTAAACGCTCACAACCCGCCGTAGCATCAATAATTTGATCAATACGGGGGAGGGCAAAAGGATCTGCTGGACAAGCTTTATTAAGATCTGTGTAATCCACACACATGCGCCAGGTGCTGTTTTTCTTGAGGACCAGCACCAGATTGGCAAGACACTCAGGGTGAAAAACTTCAACAATAAAGCCAGCTGCTAAGAGCCTGGCTACCTCTTCTCCAATCGCCTTGCGTCTTTCTTTGTTAAACCGGCGGAGGAACTGTTTCACTGGTTTATATTTAGGATCCACATTAAGTGTGTGCTCAGCGAGTTGCCTCGGTACACCTGGCATGTCGGAGGGCTTCCATGCAAAAATGTCCTGATTCTCATGGATGAACTCGATGAGCGCGCTTTCCTATTTCGGATCCAAGTTGGCACTGATGCTGAACTGCTTGGACGAATCGCCAGGTACGAAGTCAACAAGCTTAGTTTCTGCTGCCGATTTGAACTTCAGGGCCGGATCATGCTCCGTAGTTGGCTTCTTCAACGGAGTCATGTCCGCCGGATCAACATTGTCTTTATAGTACTTCAACTCCTCGGTGGCACAAACCGACTCTGCATAAGCCGCATCTCCTTCCTCGCATTCCAAAGCGATTTTGCGGCTTCCGTGAACCGTTATTGTCCCCTTGTGACCCGGCATCTTGAGCTGCAAATACACATAACAGGGCCGAGCCATAAACTTGGCATAGGCCGGTCGCCCAAACAGGGCATGATATGGACTTTGGATTTTCACCACTTCAAACGTCAGTGTCTCCGACCTGGAATCATGATCATCCCCAAAGTCCACTTCCAGAGCTATCTTACCAACGAGATATGCTGATCTGCCAGGCACTACTCCGTGGAATACTGTATTAGACGGTTTGAGATTCTTATTTGTTAGTCCCATTCGATGGAAGGTCTTATAGTACAGGGTGTTAATGCTGCTCCCTCCATCCATGAGCACCTTGGTGAACTTATAACCTGCCACCTGAGGCGCCACCACCAGAGCCAACTGACCCGGATTATCAACCTGGGGTGGGTGATCCTCTCTTCTCCATATGATTGGCTGTTCAGACCAACGTAGATAACAGGGTATGCCCGGTTCAACAGAGTTGACTGCCCGCCTCTGAACCTTCCGGACTCGCTTGTCCAAGCTAGTGGTGAAGACATGGTACTGCCCACTACTCAACTGCTTTGGGTTGCTCTGGTAACCTGACTGTTGCTGCTGTTGGTTGTAACCACCCTGGTTGTTCTGACTATTTTGACCATTATGTCTGCCGGGATTACCATTAAATCCTGAACCGGAACTTCCTCCACCGTAACCCGGCCCGGATCCTGAGCCACCGCCAGATTCATGATCATACCGGAAATTATTAGAATTCTTGAACTCCTGCATAATAAAGCAATCCTTCCAAAGGTGGTTTGCTGGCGCCTCCTTCGTCCCATGTCTTGGACAGGGCTGGCTTAGCAGATAGTTTAGGCGGTTTGGGTTAGGGTTGGGTGCTCCATTACGATTTTTCGGCCTACCCTTGCGTCGCTGGCCATTGTCCTGTGCGTTGGTATTAGCCACAAAGTCCATGTTACCATCCGCTTTACGCTTGCCTCCTCTGCCATTGCCTACCCAGTGATGCTGCTGACCTTTGGAGCTACTGTTCTTCTTCCCTTTCCTTGTCTTGTCATCATCAGATTCGGGATCCTTGGTACTATCAGAATCAGCATATTTCACCAAAGTGGCCATGAGGGTCCCCATGTCGGTGCAATGACGTTTCATCCGTCCCAATTTCAACTTCAGGGGCCCAAACCAGCAGTTGCCTTCTAGGGTTAATACTGCGGTGTCAGCGCTGATGCAGTCTGAGGAGTGCAACACTTGTGAAACCCGGCGCACCCAATGAGTCGTTGATTCTCCTTCCCCCTGGACGCATGCAGCTAAGTCCACTATTGACATAGGCTGTTTACAGGTATCCTTGAAATTGCTGATAAACCGGGCTCGTAATTGGGCCCATGAACTGATAGAATTAGCTGGCAAGCTTTTTAACCAAGTACGGGCCGTTCCTTCAAGCATCATCGTGAAGTATTTCGCACACGCCGTGTCATCCACATCAAGCATCTCCATGGCCATCTCATAGCTCTCCACCCATGTCTCTGGAGGTTGATCCGCCGTGTAATTTGGTACCTTGCGCGGGCCTTTGAAATCCTTGGGCAGGCGCACGTTGCATAAAGCGGGGATAAGGCAAGGCACCCCCAAAGAACTAGAAGTAACACCAGGTCCGATCGAGATGGTTGGACGAACCGGCATGAGCTGCCGAGCCTGATGCTGTGCGGCTAACTCGGCCTCCCTGCGCGCTCGGGCCCGGTTCACCACTTCCTGAGCGTCATCAGCACCACCCGTCAGGTTGTTGCCACGAGGTGCTCCACGTCGTTCATTACTCGACACTGCTGGTTCATCCATATGTCTGCTATAGCTCCGGCTTGGACGGGGGGTCGAGTGGATCCGGTCGCGGCTATACGAGTACGCTTCCTGTTGGGCCAAAGCTGTCCTCAGAAGTTCCTTGACCCGTCGTGTCTCTACTACCTACGGCGAGTCACCTTCAATTGGAATGGCCTCCAGCCGTGCAGCAGCGGCAACAAGATTGCCCGTTGGGTTGGAGTAGTGACCCGGAGGTGTTAAAGCATCTTGAGGTATAACGGTGTTTTGACGAGGCGGGTCCATCTGACGAGGCTGAACCGGTGCACCGGTCCCAGGGGCTTCTGCCCGGTTCCCCTCCAGCGGATTGCCGGCTCTTGGTCCTGGAGTGTTGAAAAGGTCTCTGGCCTCGAAAACCGGAGGTAAGCGGGATCGGTGCTTCCTCCTCATAACTTCATGCGACGCGCTCTGGTCCAACATAAGCCTGTAGGCCTGTGCGTCTAAAGCGGCCCGCTCTGCGGCCATCCTGGTGTCCTCAGCCGCCAGATCCGCCTTGGCCTGGGCGATCTGTTCCTTTACCTTTGCAATCTCCGTGTTGTGAATGTCCTGATCTAGCGGATTAACTTCCGCCATAAGCACAGCCAACGCATCAAATAGTTCTGATAGAACCTGAGCCAGCGGGCGCATAGGGCCTCCTTCCTCGGCAGCTGTCGCCACTGCTGAACCGGAGATCGTTGCCGCAGCTGTCGAAGAATGAAGCGCTGCTTGTGTTCCGACCATGAATATTCCAACCCGATTGGGCAGTTCAGAGGGGTCCGGAATACTGTCACCATCGGAACAGCTCCCAATCCGGCCATCTTGTAGCTGATAAAGAGATTCGGTTTCTCCGGTCGAAGATTCGTCACCGGAACAAACGACAGTCGCCCCGCGAAATTCCGATCCGTCCTCATAACTTCCTCCATGGATGACTCCCACGAAGGCACGCTTCATGGCCGGTTTAACCCGGGCGGATTGCGCACGCTGAGCCGTCCCGACGAGGTCGGTGCAGATGTCCGGCTCAGGGCCCGGTTCACCGATCTTGCCAATGAAAACGTGAATGCTACCAAAGGGGACCCGGTACCCATACTCAATTGAGCCGGCCTCAGGGACCCAGCCCGCGTCGTCGATGTAGAGCTTGCCGCGACGACTCTTAGTCATCCAGCCTACAGCGTAGCCCTCGAGTCCTTCAAAGCGGCCCTCCAAGAACCGGAAACCATCGTGCGATAGCCCCACGGTGGGCGCCAACTGTCGTGGTTTTGTCACGGTAGATGTCCTAGAGAAAGGACTTAGTCGTGGAGCCATCGCGACGGGTTAGCTTGAAGGGGTTAAAGCGGACACAAGGACGCAAGAGAGTTTATACTAGTTCGGGCCCTTCGATGAAGGTAAAAGCCTACGTCTAGTTGTGATGGAATTGATGGGGTTTCGATGACTAGGGAGCAAACAAGCTTCGCCTATGTCTCGAGTTGTTATCTGTTGTCCTTGAACCGCCGCTGGGTCGTCCCCTTATATACACGGGTGACTCTCGTCGGCTTACGGAGTCCCAATACCGGCTCATAGATGTGTCCGGTTTGGTCTCTTCTTATTCCTAGCTTACAATACAGGTTAACTACTACCGCCGGTTTACGGCTGCAGGCCTTGAGCCGACCATGGGCCTTGAGCCCTCCTCTGTCTTCTTGGGCTTTAACTTACTTAACTACTGACGAAGTTAACCCGGCCCAGATAGGCCGGTTTACGCCCAGTAGTAATATCCCCAACAAGTTGTCCGGTGGCTCTGGATGGACAGAGGCCACTGGCACGGGCGGCTTTCCCCTCTTAATGGGGGGTCGCCCGCCGGAGTCCGGAACCACTGATGGTTCCGGCGTAGTGTTCGGCTGGGGGCCGAACTTGGAGCCCGTGGGACTCTTGCTCCCTTTGCGCCCAGGGTCCGAAAGGTCGCCTCGAGGCGCCCCCAGGACTACCTCCCCTCAACTCGGTGCCTTTTGAGACAAAACCTCGACGTTGTCCGTAGGGCAAGGGGTGAAGGCGGTCGGAATTGAATCGCTATTCATATTCGACGAGTCCAAAGAACCGTCCGACGAAGAGACATCGATACGGGCTCGGGACGGACTGCATAATCAAATTCGGCGTAAGAAGAAGTAGTGCAATAAAACATACCATGAATTACTATGGTATCCGGATACTTACGACTTTGCTAGGGGCTTGTCCCTGGGTAACCACTCGTCGTCGCTATGGGCGGCCATCGTGGAGCAGTCCGGAAGGAGGGTCCTTCCCTTCTTGGACCCTTTGGCCTCCCTGATTGGGGCGGCCTTCCTTTTCTTGTCTCCCTCGGTTGGGGGGGGGGAGAACTTTCCTCTTCCTCCTCCTCGTTTTCGTGGGAGGAGTGTGCTTCGGAGTTATCGGACGATGAGTCCGATATAACCTTGCGCCGGAGACCCTTTTGGGTCCCCGTGGCCTTCTTCTTGGCCTTCTTCACCGGCACCTCGTAAGGCGCCAGAACCAGCATCTCCGTCAGGAGAGCATTTGCAGGATCTTTAGGCAGGGGGGCTGGGCAATCGATCTGCTCGCTGTCTCTACCCAGTCCTGTTAATGGCATGGAATCTTAGATCCGGCACATGATTAAACTAGGGCAAATAAATATCCTGCGAGATATAAAAACTTACTGGATTGGCATGGCGCTTTGCGCTGAGTCCGCGGTCTTCGGTAAGGGGAGGAGGTACCCCGGCGCCCTTGAACAGCACCTTCCAAACGTCCTTATGCGTCGTGTCGAAGAGCTCTCGCAGTGTCTAGTGCTTGGCCGGGTCAAACTCCCACAAATTGAATACCCGTCATTGACACGAGAGGATCCGGCGGAAGAGCATGACCTGGACCACGTTGACGAGCTTGATTTTCTTGCTCATCATGTTCTTGATGCAGGTCTGAAGTACGGTCAGCTCTACCGGGGAACCCCAGGATAGGCCCTTCTCTTTCCAGGAGGTGAGCCGCGTGGGGATTCCTGGGGCCGCCACCCAGTTGCTGTCGCGCGGCTCGGTGATGTAGAACCACCCTGATTGCCACCCCTTTATGGTATCCACATAGGAGCCTTCGAGCCAAGTGACGTTAGGCATTTTTCCCACCATGGCGCCTCCGCACTCTGCTTGCTGGCCGACCACCACCTTCGGTTTAACATTGAAGGTCTTCAGCCACAGGCCAAAGTGGGGCCTAATGCGAAGGAAGGCCTCGCACACGATGATAAATGCCGAGATGTTGAGGATGAAATTGGGGCCCAGATCATGAAAATCCAGCCCGTAGTAGAACATGAGCCCGCGGACAAACGGGTGAAGAGGAAATCCTAGTCCGCGGACAAAGTGGGTAAGGAAAACTACCCTCTCATGGGGTTTGGGCGTACGAATGATCTGCCCCGCATCTGGCAGCCGGTGCGTGATGTCCGCGGCCAGATATCCAGCTTCCCATAGCTTTGTGATGTTCTCCTGCATGACGGAGGAGACCATCCACTTGCCTCCTGCTCCGGACATGATTGGAGTGGTTTGAGGAGAAAGACGCGAACTTGGGCGCTGGAGCTCGAGTGCACGAGAATGGATAAGCAAGGGGGAAGAAGGCATGGGTAAAAAGGGTAAATCTTTGTCCCTTTATAAGGGTGGAGGAGGCGATGCGCCTCCCCACTTATCTGGTAAAATCGCTTATTCCCCGAGCATCGTAATTGATGGCACGGTTGGGTTACCCATACCCGTATTGATGAGAATCCCGTGATAAGGGGACACGATCTCTGCTTCGACTAGACATGTCAAGAAAACCGCCTCGCGATATGTGCAGTGCTGGTAGAGGAAAATTGTTCGAATAATGACCGGGCCATGACATGATGTCATGTTGCTAAACATGTCAACAGATTAGATTTGTGGAAATATTATTCTCTATACGATGGTATATGGAACTTGTTTTGTAGAGCCGGACACTATCCTTGTGTTCAAAATCTTCTATGGAGTATTCGGAGGAGGAACCCGCCTTGCAATGCCGAAGACAAATCTGCGCGTAGGACTCATTGTCATTGAAGCCTGGTTCAGGGGCTACTGAGGGAGTCCTGGATTAGGGGGTCTCCGGACAGCCGGACTATATCCTTTGGCTGGACTGTTGGACTATGAAGACACAAGATTGAATACTTCCTCCCGTGTCCGGATGGGACTCTCCTTGGCGTGGAATTCAAGCCTGGCAATACGGATATGTAAATCTCCTCCCTTGTAACCGGCTCTGTGTAACCCCAGCCCCCTCCGGTGTCTATATAAACCGGAGGGTTTAGTCCGTAGGACAACAACAATCATACCATAGGCTAGCTTCTAGGGTTTAGCCTCTACGATCTCGTGGTAGATCAACTCTTGTAATACTCATATCATCAATATCAATCAAGCAGGACGTAGGGTATTACGTCCATCAAGAGGGCCTGAACCTTGGTAAACCTCGTGTCCCCCGCCTCCTGTTACCATCCGCCTTAGACGCACAGTTCGGGACCCCCTACCCAAGATCCGCCGGTTTTGACACCGACAGTTGCTATAAACACTAGTAAAGTACACATCAATAACATGTATATCAAATATAGCATTGTTCACTTTGCCATCCTTCTTATCCACCAAATACTTGGGGCACTTCCACTTCCAGTGACCAGTCCCTTTGCAGTAGAAGCACTTAGTCTCAGGCTTAGGTCCATACTTTGGGCTTATTCACTTGAGTAGCAACTTGCTTGTCATTCTTCTTGAAGTTCCCTTTCTTTCCCTTTGCCTTTTTCTTGAAACTAGTGGTCTTGTTAATCATCAAGACTTGATGCTCTTTCTTGATTTCTACCTTCATCGATTTCATCATCATGAAAAGCTCGGGAATCGTTTTCGTCATCTCTTGCATACTATAGTTCACCACGAAGTTCTACTAACTTGGTGATGGTGACTAGAGAATTCTGTCAATCACTATTTTATCTGGAAGATTAACTCCCACTTGATTCAAGTGATTGTAGTACCCAGACAATCTGAGCACATGCTCATGCTTGAGCTATTCTCCTCCATCTTTTAGCTATAGAACTTGTTGGAGACTTCATATCTCTCAACTCGGGTATTTGCTTGAAATATTAACTTTAACTCCTGGAATATCTCATATGGTCCATGACGTTCAAAACGTCTTTGAAGTCCCGATTCTAAGCTGTTAAGCATGGTACACTAAACTATCAAGTAGTCATCATATTGAGCTAGCCAAACGTTCATAACGTCTGCATCTGCTCCTGCAATAGGTCAGTCGCCTAGCGGTGCATCAAGGACATAATTCTTCTGTGCAGCAATGAGGATAAACCTCAGATCACGAACCCAGTCCGCATCATTGCTACTATCATCTTTCAACTTAGTTTTCTCTAGGAACACATATAAGACATAGGGAAGCAATAATGCGAGCTATTGATCTACAACATAGATATGCAAATACTATCAGGACTAAGTTCATGATAAATTAAAGTTCAATTAATCATATTACTTAAGAACTCCCACTTAGATAGACATCCCTCTAATCATCTAAGTGATCACGTGATCCAAATCAACTAAACCATAACCGATCATCACGTGATCCAAATCAACTAAACCATAACCGATCATCACGTGAAATGGAGTAGTTTTCAATGGTGAATATCATTATGTTGACCATATCTACTATATGATTCACGCTTGACCTTTCGGTCTCCAGTGTTCCGAGGCCATATCTGCATATGCTAGTCTCGTCAAGTTTAACCCGAGTATTTCTGCGTGTGCAAAACTGGCTTGCACCCGTTGTAGATGGACGTAGAGCTTATCACACCCGATCATCACGTGGTGTCTGGGCACGACGAACTTTGGCAACGGTGCATACTCAGGGAGAACACTTTTATCTTGAAATTTAGTGGGAGATCTTCTTATAATGCTACTGTCATAACTAAGCAAAGTAAGATGTATAAAAGATAAACATCACATGAAATCAAAATATGTGACATGATATGGCCATCATCATCTTGTGCCTTTGATCTCTATCTCCAAAGCATCGTCATGATCTCCATCGTCACCAGCATGACACCATGATCTCCATCATCTTGATCTATATCAATGTGTCGTCACATGGTCGTCTCGCCAACTATTGTTCTTGCAACTATTGCTATCGCATAGCGATAAAATAAAGCAATTGTATGGCACTTGCATCTTATGCAATAAAGAGACAACCATAAGGCTTCTGCCAGTTGCCGATAACTTTAACAAAACATGATCATCTCATACAACAATTTATATCTCATCACATCTTGACCATATCACATCACAACATGCCCTGCAAAAACAAGTTAGACGTCCTCTACTTTGTTGTTGCAAGTTTTACGTGGCTGCTACGGGCTGAGCAAGAACCGTTCTTACCTACGCATCAAAACCACAACGATAGTTTGTCAAGTTAGTGTTGTTTTAAACTTCTCAAGGACCGGGCGTAGCCATACTCGGTTCAACTAAAGTTGGAGAAACTGACACCCGCTAGCCATCTGTGTGCAAAGCACGTCGGTAGAACCAGTCTCGCGTAAGCGCACGCATAATGTCGGTCCGGGCCGCTTCATCCAACAATACCGCCGAACCAAAGTATGACATGCTGGTAAGCAGTATGACTTGTATTGCCCACAACTCACTTGTGTTCTACTCATGCATATAACATCAACGCATAAAACCTGGCTCGGATACCACTGTTGGGGAACGTAGTTTCAAAAAAAATTCCTACGCACACACAAGATCAAGGTGATGCATAGCAACAAGAGCGGAGAGTGTTGTCCACGTACTCTCATAGGCCGAAAGCGGAAGCGTTAGCACAACGCGGTTGATGTAGTCGTACGTCTTCACGATCCGACCGATCAAGTACCGAACGCACGACACCTTCGAGTTCAGCACACGTTCAGCCCGATGATGTCCCTCGAACTCCGATCCAGCCGAGTGTTGAGGGAGAGTTTTGTCAGCACGACGACATGGTGATGATGATGATGTTCTACCGACGCAGGGCTTCGCCTAAGCACTGCTACAGTATTATCGAGGTGGACTATGGTGGAGGGGGGAACCGCACACGGCTAAAAGATCAAACGATCAATTGTTGTGTCTCTAGGGTGCCCCTGCCCCTGTATATAAAGGAGCAAGGGGGGAGGTGCGGCCGGCCAGGAGGGGGCGCGCCAGGAGGAGTCCTACTCCCACTGGGAGTAGGACTCCCTCCCTTTTCCTTGTTGGATTAGGAGTGGAGGGGGAAAGAGGAGGGAGAGAGAGGAAGGAAAGGGGGGGCACCGCCCCCCTCTCCTTGTCCTATTCGGACTAGGGGGGAGGGGCGCGCGGCCCTGCCCTGGCTGCCTCTCCTCTTCTCCACAAAGGCCCACTATGGCCCATTAATCCCCCGGGGGGTTCCGGTAACCCCTCGGTACTCCAGTAAAATCCTGATTTCATCCGGAACACTTCTGATATCCAAATATAGGCTTCCAATATATCAATCTTCATGTATCAACCATTTCGAGACTCATTGTCATGTCCATGATCACATCCGGGACTCTGAACAACCTTCGGTACATCAAAACTCATAAACTCATAATATAACCATCATCGAAACTTTAAGCGTGCGGACCCTACGGGTTCGAGAACTATGTAGACATGACCGAGACACGTCTCCGGTCAATAACCAATAGCGGAACTTGGATGCTCATATTGGCTCCCACATATTCTACGAAGATCTTTATCGGTCAGACCGCAAAACAACATATGTTGTTCCCTTTGTCATCGGTATGTTACTTGCCCGAGATTCGATCGTCGGTATCTCAATACCTAGTTCAATCTCGTTATCGGCAAGTCTCTTTACTCTTTCTGTAATACATCATTCCGCAACTAACTCATTAGTTGCAATGCTTGCAAGGCTTAAGTGATGTGCATTACCGAGTGGGCCTAGAGATACCTCTCCGACAATCAGAGTGACAAATTCTAATCTCGAAATACGCCAACCGAACAAGTACCTTTGGAGACACCTGTAGAGAACCTTTATAATCACCCAGTTACGTTGTGACATTTGGTAGCACACAAAGTGTTCCTCCGGTAAAAGGGAGTTGCATAATCTCATAGTCATAGGAACATGTATAAGTCATGAAGAAAGCAATAGCAACAAACTAAATGATCAAGTGCTAAGCTAACGGAATGGGTCAAGTCAATCACATCATTCTCCTAATGATCTGATCCCGTTAATCAAATGACAACGCATGTCTATGGTTAGGAAACATAACCATCTTTGATCAACGAGCTAGTCAAGTAGAGGCATACTAGTGACACTCTGTTTGTCTATGCATTCACACGTGTATTATGTTTCCGGTTAATACAATTGTAGCATGAATAATAAACATTTATCATGATATAAGGAAATAAATAATAACTTTATTATTGCCTCTAGGGCATATTTCCTTCATAGGGATCCTACAACCCGGGGGGTTGCTTGACATAAACTAACTCATTAATGGGACCATTAAGAAAAGCACTCTTCAGATCCATTTGTTGTAACTTAAAGTTATGATGAGAAGCATATGCAATCAACATGCGAATGGATTCAAGATGAGCAATGGGGGCAAAGGTTTCACCATAGTCGATACCCTCGACTTGGGAGTAGCCTTGTGCTACCAATCGAGCCTTGTTGTGAATGATAATCCCATGAGCATCTTGCTTGTTCTTGAATATCCACTTGGTTCCAATGACAATGTGGTTCCCCATTGGCCTTGGCACCAATCTCCACACCTTGTTGCGCTCGAAGTTGTTGAATTCTTCATGCATGGCATTGAGCCAATCCAGATCTTTGAGCGCCTCATAGACCTTTTGGGGTTCAACACAAGAGATAAACGCATGATGTTCACAATAGTTTGCTAATTGTCTATGAGTGCTTACACCCTTTCTTAAGATGCCAAGCACATTTGTCATGAGATGATCCTTGGTGGAGAGCTTGGAAGCAATCTTGGCGGCACGACGCTCCAATTCCTCCTGGGGGGTGAGACGAGGAGTGGTCACTTGATCACCTTGAGCACCGTGTTGAGCTTGTTCTTGATCTCGAAGAAGCTCTTGATATTGAGCTTGCTCGGAGGAGAGAACTTGACCTTGGGCATCACTTGATGTTACAATACCATCTTGAGATTGACCTTGCCCTTGGTCTTGTTCTTGAGGTTGAGGGCCTTCACTTTGTTCTTCGGAAGTGTGTGGGCCTTGGGTTGGTGATGGCTCCACAAGAGTGGAGCATTGTCCTTCTCCTTCAGCCACAAGGGGTTCCTCAATGGGTAGGATAAAACCAACACCATTCTTCTTATGGCTTGGGGAGGAATTTCATCACCTACATCACAAGTGCCACTTTGCTCCACTTGGGAGCCGTTATTCTAATCAAACTCCACGTTACATGTCTCCTCAATAAGTCCCGTGGACTTATTGAGGACACGATAAGCATGGGAGTTTGTAGCATAACCAACAAATATGCCCTCATGAGCTCTATCCTCAAATTTAGACAAACGAACACCTTTCTTAAGAATGAAACACTTACACCCAAACACCTGGAAGTACTTGAGGTTGGGCTTGTTCCCGGTGAGTATCTCATATGGAGTCTTGTTCAATCCTTTGCGGAGGTAGAGCCGATTTGATGCATGACACGCGATGTTGATGGCTTCGGCCCAAAAGTTGTATGGAGACTTGAACTCCGCCATCATGGTCCTTGCAGCATCCATCAACGTATCCATCAACGTCCGGTTCTTCCTCTCCGCTACACCATTTTGTTGAGGGGTGTATGGTGCGGAATATTGATGCTTGATCCCCTCATCACTAAGAAACTCATCCAAGGTGTAGTTCTTGAACTCGATGCCGTTGTCATTTCTTATTGTCAAGATCTTTGCATTGTGTTGACGTTGAGCCTCATTTGCAAAGTTGATGACGGTTTGTTGGGTCTCACTCTTCCTCTTGAAGAAATATACCCAAGTGTATCTTGAATAATCATCCACAATCACCAAGCAGTACTTCCTAGTTCCTACCCCAAGACTATCTGTGACGCCCCTGATTCAATCGTACACTAATCATACACGCAAACGTGTATGATCAAGATCAGGGACTCACGGGAAGATATCACAACACAACTCTATAAATAAAATAAGTCATACAAGCATCATATTACAATCCAGGGGCCTCGAGGGCTCGAATACAAGAGCTCGATCATAGACGAGTCAGCGGAAGCAACAATATCTGAGTACAGACATAAGTTAAACAAGTTTGCCTTAAGAAGGCTAGCACAAACTGGGATACAGATCGAAAGAGGCGCATGCCTCCTGCCTGGGATCCTCCTAAACTACTCCTGGTCGCCGCCAGCGGCTGCACGTAGTAGTAGGCACCCCCGAGTAGTAGTAGTCATCGTCAACGGTGGTGTCTGGCTCCTGGGCTCCAACGTCTGGTCACAACAATCGGGTATAGAAAGGGGGGAAAGAGGGAGCAAAGCAACCGTGAGTACTCATCCAAAGTACTCGCAAGCAAGGAGCTATACTACATATGTATGCATTGGTATCAAATGGATTAAGGGTATCATATGTGGACTGAACTGCAGAATGCCGGAATAAGAGGGGGATAGTTAGTCCTATCGTAGACTACGCTTCTGGCCACCTCCATCTTGCAGCAGGAGAAGAGAGTAGATGGTAAGTTCACCAAGTAGCATCGTGTAGCATAATCCTAACCGATGATCCTCCCCTCGTCGCCCTATGAGAGAGCGATCACCGGTTGTATCTGGCACTTGGAAGGGTGTGTTTTATTAAGTATCCGGTTCTAGTTGTCATAAGGTCAAGGTACAACTCCAAGTCGTCCTGTTACCGAAGATCACAGCTATTCGAATAGATTAAATTCCCTGCAGGGGTGCACCACATAACCCAACACGCTCGATCCCATTTGGCCGGACACACTTTCCTGGGTCATGCCTGGCCTCAGAAGATCAACATGTCGCAGCCCTACCTAGGCACAACAGAGAGGTCAGCACGCCGGTCTAAATCCTATGGCGCAGGGGTCTGGGCCCATCGCCCATTGCACACCTGCACATTGCGAGGGCGGCTGGAAGCAGAACTAGCCCCCTTAATACAAGAGCAGGCTTACGTTCCAATCCGGCGCGCGCCGCTCAGTCGCTGACATCACGAAGGCTTCGGCTGATGCCACGACGTCGAGTGCCCATAACTGTCCCCGCGTATATGGTTAGTGCGTATAGGCCAGTGGCCAGACTCAGATCAAATACCAAGATCTCGTTAAACATGTTATCTTGAAATAACCGCAAACGCCGGCCAGGGCCAGGCCCACCTCTCTCCTAGGTGGTCTCAACCTACCCTGTCGCTTCGCCACAAAGATCCACTCGCGGGTACTCCTACGAGCCGACCCGTCTTTTAGTCATCACATGTATCATGTATAAGGTATACAATATATACCCGTGATCACCTCCTGAGTGATCACGGCCCGATAGTATAGCATGGCAGACGGACAAGAATGAAGGGCCACTGATGATAAACTAGCATCCTATACTAAGCATTAGGATTGCAGTTAAAGGTAACAACAGTAGTAGCAAGGACAAGCTATGCATCAGGATAGGATTAACGGAAAGCAGTAACATGCTACACTACTCTAATACAAGCAGTATAGAGGAGAGTAGGCGATATCTGGTGATCAAGGGGGGGGGGGCTTGCCTGGTTGCTCTGGCAAGAGAGAGGGGTCGTCAACACCGTAGTCGTACTGGGTAGCAGCGACGTCGGTCTCGGTGTCTAGCGAGAGAAGAGGGGGGAGAAACAATAAATATAATGCAAACAAATGCATGACGATGCATGACATGACAAAGCGTAATGCTAGGTGTGCCCTAACACGGTACGAGGTGGTACCGGTGAAGGGGGAAACATCCGGGAAAGTATCCTCGGTGTTCCGTGTTTTTGGGCAGAGGAGCCGGAGGGGGAAAGTTGCGAGTTTGCTATGCTAGGGATGCGTGGCGGATGAACGGGCTGCGTATCCGGGTTCGTCTCGTCGATCTGAGCAACTTTCATGTTGAAAATAATTTAATCCGAGTTACGGATTAAAAGATATGATTTTCTAAAGATTTTATTAATTACTGGAATTTAATTAATTATTTAATTTAATTCGAAAATGGATTTATGACAAAGCATGATGTCATGCTGACGTCAGCAGTCAACGGGGGTTGACTGGTCAACCTGGCCAGTGGGTCCCACTGGTCAGTGACACATTTTAATTAAACAATTTAATTAACCTAATTAGTATTAATTAGGGGGTGGGCCCCACTGTCATACTCTGTTACATAATTAACAGTAGTTAATTAGGCTAATTAGCCATTAGATTAATTAATCCTAATTAGTTAATTTTAATCAGAATTAATTAAGTTAATTAATTAATTATATTATTAATTATTTATTTATTATATATATTATTTTTAATTCCTTTTTTTACAAAACATTCTGTGGGCGGGGCCCATATGTCATTGGGCCACGGGGCCGATGCGGGTACGGGCGCTAACGGGTGGTGGTGTGGGCGCCCAAACGGACGCGTGCCCGAGGGGCACTGAGCACGCACGACGCACGCCGACGCCGGCGGGTGGCCTCCGGCGAGCAGTGAGGAGGGGGCGAGGCCCAGTAGCAGCAGAAGCGGTTGCAACAGCGAGGA
>NC_041382.1:681309667-681334280 GCF_002162155.2 Triticum dicoccoides
ACGTAGAGAAGGAGATCCGGCGAAGGAGGCATGGTCGAGGCGTCCTCCAGCGGCGCCAGGGGCGATGGGATCGGGGGGTTGCCCCGATCCAGATCGGGGGGTTGCCCCGATCCAGATCGGGGAAGGGCGAGAGGGAGGAGTGGGTCGAGGGGGAGGGAGTGGGTGACGAGGTGGTTAGGGTTTCCCCCCTCGTGGGGATAAGGCAGGGGGTGGGTCGGCTGGCTAGGCCAAGTGGGCCGGCCTGGCCGGTGAGCTGGGCCGATTGGCTTAGTTGGCCAGGGGGTCTTTTATTCTTTTTTTGTTTTGTTTTGTTTTCTGTTTTTGTAGTTTCTTTTCTTTTTTTATTTATTTTCTTTTCTGTTTTAAATCATTTTAAATTATCTAGACATTTTATAAAAATGTGTTTGCTTTATTATAATTACCCTTGTAATATTCGGCACCCACCGAACATTTTTGTTTCAACTTTTGAAAACTTTTATTGTTGACATTAATTTGAGTTTGAATTTGACTCGGTTTGACTCGGTTTCGAACAAACGGTGGATTAGCAACAGTAATCTTGGTGATGTGGCACCATTAGCGTGGAATCACTGTAGCTTGATTACCCGGGCGTTACACTATCAAAAGATGGAGGCCCAAAGAGATCCATGTGAAGGAGCTCCAAAGGCCTCTTCGAGAAAATGATAGTTGTGGGAGGGTGAGCCTTTTCATGTAGCTTTCCTTCGATACAAGCACTGCAAGCACAATCTTTGGCAAAACTAACATTTGTTAGTCCATGGACATTGTCTCCCTTGAGAAGACTTTGCAAAGATCTCATATTGACATGGGCTAGACAGCGATGCCAAAGCCATCCCATGTCAACTTTAGCCATTAGGCATGTCGCGGTCTTAGTGAGTCGCTCCGAAAAGTTGATCACATAGAGACCGTTTTCGACATGCCCAACAAAGGCTACTTTAAGAGTCTTGCTCCACAAGAGGGCCATGATATCAACATCAAAGAAGGTGGCAAAACCCATGAGTGCTAGTTGACGAACGGAAAGTAAATTATATGCAAGGGACTCAACAAGCATGACCTTCTCGATCGTAAGATCATGAGAAATGACAAACTTGCCGAGTCTCAATACCTTAGAGGACGAGGCGTCACCCCACTCGACATTGGTGGGCATGTATGGAATCTTTTGCATGTCCACCACCAAGTCCTTGCTTCCGGTCATATGATTAGTAGCTCCACTATCGAGCAACCATGAACCCCCACCGAAAGCAAACACCTACAAGAGAACAATGCTTGGTTTTAGGTACCCATTTTGTAATGGGTCCTTTGATGTTAGTAACAAGGGTCTTAGGAACCCAAACAGACCATTCAATGTACTCATAAGGAGAACCAACAAATTTGGCATAAACATGCCCATCTCTAGCACGACACAACACGTAAGAAGGGTTAAAGTCGCCGGCTTTGTTGGGAAGGGAAGCGTTGCCCTTCTTGGCATCACTACCCCTCACTGTGTTCTTCTCCTTATCCTTAGTAGCACCCTCTCCCTCCTTCACAAAGGTTTGCTTGAGAGGAGGAGGTCGTTTGGCCCTGTCATTCTTCTTCTTGTTCTTGGACTTGGGCACGTACCCAATCCCTTCCTTGGCCACAACTCCCTTTTGGTTGGTCAAAAGGTTGTTGAGGTTCTTCTCGCCTTGTATGCAAGACACAAGACCTTTCTAAAGTTGCACCTTTAACTTAGCGTTCTCCTCAACAAGATGCACATGCTCACAACATGGGTTAGTAGCATTTGCATTATCAATTAATATCATACGAGGAAATGTGGCTTTCTCCTTGGTTAGCTTTACTTGAAGTTGATCATGAGACTCTTTGAGGCTAGCATGAGCACCCTTCAAGACCTTGTGAGCCTTGTCAAGTAGTTCAAACTCCTCTTTGAGTCTAGCAAGATCAATCCCAAGCTTGGCCTTCTCGGAGTTTAGCACACGAGAAACAACAAGAGCATGATCAGAATCTTTCTTTAACTTAGCGTGATCAACGTTGTGTGACTCCTCAAGAGCCAAACGAAGACCACGCTCTTCCTCAAGAGCATTGGAAAGATCAGAAATCTCATCGGCATAGTCACGACTATGCCCCTCCATCTTGGTGATAGTATGTTCACGAGCCTCGATCATGTCATTGGCTTCACCAAGTTGTTCCAAGAGAGCAACGAAATGCTTCTTGGATTTACCCTTGAGTTTACCCATAAAGGACTCAAACTCATTTTCCTCCACACTAGATCCCTCATATTCATCAATGCAGTCCATCAAGGAAGGATTATTAATGATGGTAGTTTTGATGTTGGGGGTTACCTTGTTGGTGGCTTTAGCCATGAGGCACTTGGCAGTGATGTTCTCATTGGGTGAGTCGAAGAGAGACACTCGTGGAGTTGTTGCAATGGCAACGGAGGCCATGGTAACCGACTCACCATCTTCATCATCATCATCATCCTCATGGTACTCTTCTTGAACCACCAACGCCTTGTGAGGGGTCTTCTTGGTGAAGTTGCTCTTGTTTGGGAAAGCCTTGGCTTTGTCCTTTCGGATGAGCTTGACACCATTTTCTTCCCTCTTCTCATACGGGCACTCCACAACAAAATGGCTCACATTGCCACAATTATAGCAAGTCCTCACACGTTGCTTGCTCTTCGTGCCACTTGAGTTGTTCTTGTTGAAGTTTGGCCTTGAGTTTTTCTTGCTCCAAAATTGCCTTGAAGCAAGTGCCATGTGTTCATGATAGGCATACTTTGTATCTTCGGGGTTGCTTTCCTCTTCTTCCTCTTCTTCTTCTTCTTCAACACCAACCTTGGCCTTCAATGCAAGGTTGGGTTTCTTTGCCCTTTGAGAGTGAAGCACCGCATTGTCGGCGGTCTTGTCCAAGATGCTCATAGCCACAAACTCATCCAACACTTCACTTGAGGACAAGGTGTGGAAGTCCGACCTTTGACGAATGACGGAGGACATAGCCTTGTGGTAAGGCATCATTGCCTTGAGGAATTTGCGCATGATCCAATTGTCATCTGTGTCCTTGCTCCCATGATCTCGGAGTGAAACCGCGAGTTTGGTTACTCTTTGATAAAGCTCACGAGGTTCTTCATCTTCCTTCATAGCAAACTCATCGGCTTCATCTTGCACCACTTCATAGTTGGAGCATTGAATGCTTGCGCTTCCCCGATAGAGGGAAACAACTTGGTGTCATGCATCTTTGGCTATGGCGTAGGGCCGGAGGTGAGGAAGATCTTTGGGTGGTATTGCATCTTGGATGATGAAGCGAGCATTCTCATTGAATTGATTATCCGTGGCTTCTCTTGGAGTGAAGTTGCTTCGATCATGTGGGTAGAAACCTTCTTTAATGATTCTCCAAAGATTAGTATTCACATGATTTAAATGACGCTTAAACCGATAGACCCAAGAATCAAAGTCCTCATTTTTCACAATCTTAGGGGGAGGACCGGCATGATTCAAAGAGTGGAAGGAATCGGTCCACCATAAACAAGTGGAGGTTCCACATGGGCAAAGATGCCGGTGCCATTTTTACCACTAGAAGAAGGGGCCTTTTCACTAGTAGCTTCCCCCTTGTCGGAGTTAGCATCCGTCACCTTGTTAGTGGGATCACCCACTTTCAATGGTGCGGTGGATAACCATCTATGGTGTTTCCCTATCGCCCGTAGACGAGATCAGATTCACACCGGAGTGCTCCTCCACACCGTCTACGGTGTCAACCATACTCTTCGGACGGCAAAGTTTTTAGTAAAGAGACGAGGCTCTGATACCAATTTAAAGGATCGATATAGTTGACTAGAGGGGGGGGGGGGTGAATAGGCAACTAACAATTTTTAACTTTTCTTTACCAAATTAAACTTTGCATCAAAGTAGGTTGTCTAGACATGCAACTATGTGAGCAACCTATATGATGCAACAACGACAAGCACACAAGCAAGCAAGGGAAATAACACAAATAAGCTTGCACAAGTAAAGGTACGAGATAACCAAGAGTGGAGCCGGTGGAGACGAGGATGTGTTACCGAAGTTCCTTCCTTTTGAGGGGAAGACGTCTTCGTTGGAGCGGTGTGGAGGCACAATGCTCCCCAAGAAGCCACTAGGGCCACCGTATTCTCCTCACGCCCTCACACAATGCGAGATGCCGTGATTCCACTATTGGTGCCCTTGGAGGCGGCGACCGGACCTTTACAAACAAGGTTGGGGCAATCTCCACAACTTAATCAGAGGCTCCCAACACCACCACGAAGCTTCACCACAATGGAATATGGCTCTGCGGTGACCTCAACCGTCTAGGGTGCTCAAACACCCAAGAGTAACAAGATCCGCAAGGGATTAGTGGGGGGAATCGAATTTCTCTTGGTGGAAGTGTAGATCGAGGCCTTCTCAACCAATCCCTAGAAAATCAACAAGTTTGATTGGCTAGGGAGAGAGATCGGGCGAAAATGGAGCTTGGAGCAACAATGGAGCTTAGGGTTGGGAGAGGTAGTCAACACGGAGAAGAAGACACCCCTTATATAGTGGACAGAGAAATCCAACCGTTATCCACTGAACCAGCCCGCGATAAGCGGTACTACCGCGCCTACCAAGCGGTACTACCACAAGGCCTTACGGTACTACCGCACACCCTTGCGGTACTACCGCAAGGCAGGGTTGGACTAGCCTGGGAAGGCCGTGGACAGAAAAACATCCGTGGCTAGTTCCGCTGAATACCAAATAGTGCAAAAAGTCCGACACGGTACTACCGCTGAAAGCACGCGGTACTACCGCGCGGGGAGCGGATGTAAAAAAATACATCCGCTCCTACTTCCGCTACTGGTGTTGTGCCGGACCAGGGCTCACGGTACTACGGCTCCCAAGGAGCGGTACTACCGTGACCACCTACGGTACTACCACAGTGGCCTGCGGTACTATCGCTCCGAAGAGCAGTACTACCGCAAGCCTCAGAACAAGACCAGATAGGAAGACTTCTTTTTGCACAAACAGGAAGAAACGAAGGATGCTCCAAGGTGCTAAAGGAAAGGCGGTGCAAAGAGGAGTAAACGTGTACGTGACGATTCCACCCAAAACTTTCCAAAGCGGACCCCCTCTTAATAGTACGGCTTTCCTACGACTCAAATCCACCAAAAAAGGAACGTAGAAAAACGTCGTCTTCAATAATCTTCGAGGGGCTCCTAACCGTCTCATGCCTAGTCATGAAATATCTGAAATACTCAAGACACACGATTAGTCCGCAAATGCATTGCCATCAATCACCAAAACACCTTAGGGATAAATATGCCCTTACAACGATCACCTGCGCAAATCCATGGAGCTTGGGCAAAACCACACCATCACGTAAAGATAAAGCTTCCATAATGAGCTGATCCATGATCCCGTCGTGAGTTTTGCTCCAAGCGCCAAGGAAGGAGAAAGATACATGTGCGACACGGCCGGCAACCCCCCCCCGCGGGGGCATCATTAAAAACATCGTTTGTATTGTTTTTGACCCAACAATCTCCTGAATTCATAGCATAGACTATGGCAAGACAATCTTCTCATGGTCAGTGTGTCCGCGGGTTGCGAGTGTTTCATATGGACCACATGAAAGTGTATATAATCCCTTTAGTGAAATTTGGTAATTAATGTCAACATATCTTAAAGGACTAATGCTTCAACTACTTATCGCAGGAAAGTTTCCTTAGGTTGCAACAAAGGAGACGAAAGGTGAGTGTCGGTGTCCAAACCGTCGGATCTCGGGTAGGGGGTCCCGAACTGTGCGTCTAAGGCGGATGGTAACAGGAGACAGGGGACACGATGCTTACCCAGGTTCGGGCCCTCTTGATGGAGGTAAAACCCTACGTCCTGCTTGATTATTCTTGATGATATGAGTGTTACAAGAGTTGATCTACCACGAGATCTGAGAGGCTAAACCCTAGAAGCTAGCCTATGGTATGATTGTATGTTGTCCTACGGACTAAAACCCTCCGGTTTATATAGACACCGGAGGGGGCTAGGCTTACACAGAGTTGGTTACAAGGAAGGAGATCTACATATCCGTATTGCCAAGCTTGCCTTCCATGCCAAGGAGAGTCCTAGCCGGACACGGGACGAAGTCTTCAATCTTGTATCTTCATAGTCCAACAGTCCGGTCAAAGGATATAGTCTGGCTATCCAGATACCCCCTAATCCAGGACTCCCTTAGTAGCCCCTGAACCAGACTTCAATGACGATGAGTCCGGCGCGCAGATTGTTTTCGGCATTGCAAGGCAGGTTCCTCCTTCGAATACTTCATAGGAGATTTTGAACACGAGGATCGTGTCCGGCTCTGCAAAACAAGTTCCACATACCACCGTAGATAGAATAATATTTCCACAAATCTAATCTGCTGACGTCCCCCGTAGCGTGACATCACACCATAGCCGAATCGTTTTTCATAACCTATCTCAGCGTGTTTCGCGAGGCGGTTTCCTTGGCATGTCTTGTTGAAGCAGAGATCGTGTCCCCTTATTACGGGATTCCCATCAATACAGACGTGGGTAACCCAACCGCACCATCAATTACGGCGCTTGGGGGATAAGCAAGTTTTACTAGGCTGGTGGGGGTGCATAGTTTCGTCCGCCCTTATAAAAGGATAAGGTTTGGCCTTTTTCTACCCACGCCTTCTTCCTCCTTGCTCATCCATTCTCACGCACTCGAGCTCCAGCGCCCAAGTCCACATCCTTCTCCTCAACTCTCTCCAAACATGTCTGGAGCGGGAGGCAAGTGGATGGTCTCCTCCGTCATGGAGGGACACATCAAAAAACTATGTGGGGCCGGATACTTAGCCGCGGATATCGCGCATCGGCTGCCCGCCGCGGGGCAGATTGTCCCTACCCCGGAACCTCATGAAAGGGTGGTTTTCCTCCCCCACTTTGTCTAAGGACTGGGGTTTCCCCTCCATCCATTCGTCTGCGGCCTTATGTTCTATTACGGGCTGGACTTTCATGATTTGGCCCCGAATTTCATCCTCAACATCTCGGCGTTCATCGTCGTGTGCGAGGCTTTCCTCCGCATCCGGCCCCACTTCGGCCTGTGGCTAAAGACCTTCAATATCAAGCTGAAGGTAGTAGGCGGCCAAAAAGCGGAATGCGGCGGAGCCATGGTGGGAAAAATGCCCAACGTTACATGGCTCGAGGGCTCCTTCGTGGAGACCATAAAGGGGTGGCAATTGGGGTGGTTCTACATCACTGAGCCACGCAGCACCAACTGGGTGGCGGCCCCCGAGTTTCGATCCGGAATCCCGACGCGGCTCACTTCCTGGAAGGAGAAGGGCCTGTCCTGGGGTTCATCGGTGGAGCTGGACGGACTCCAGAAGTGTATCCAGAACATGATAAGTAAGAAACTTAATCTTGTCAACATAGTCCAGGTCATGCTCTTCCGCCGGATCCTCCCGTGTCAACAACGGGCTTTCAACTTATGGGAGTTCGACCCGGCCCAGCACCAGACTCTACGCGAGCTCTTCGACACTATGCATAAGGACGTCTGGAAGGTGCTGTTCAAGGGCACCGAGGTTCCTCCTTATCTTACCGAGGACCGCGGGCTAAGCACGAAGTGCCCTGCGAATCCGGTAAGTTCTGTACATCTGGTAGGGTATTTATTTCCCATAGCTTAACCAGGTGCGGGGTCTGAGCTCCCATGCCTTTGACAAGACTGGGTGGAGACATTGGAGCAGATTAACTGTCCGGCCCCTCTGCCCGAAGACCCTACAGACGCTCTCTTGACAGAGATGCGGACTTCAGCTCCTTATGAGGTGCCGGAGAAGACCAAGAAGAAGGCCAAGGGAACCCGAAAGAGTTCCCGGCGCCAGGTGGTATCGGACTCATCGTCCGATAACTCCGAGACGCACTCCTTCTGTGAAAACAAGGAGGAGGAAGATGAAGACTCTCCCCCTCCAGCCGGGGGAGACAAGAAAAGGAAGGCCGCCCCAACCGGGGAGGCCGAAGGGTCCAAGAATGGAAGGACTCTCCTTCCGGACTGTTCCACCACCGCCGCCGACGGCGAAGACGAGTGGTTACTCAGGGCCAAGCCCCTGGCGAAGTCATAAGTATTCGGATACCAGAGTAAATCATAGCATACTTTTATTGCACTGCTTCTCCTAACGTCGAATATGATCATGCAGTCCGCCCCGAGCCCGTATCGACGTATCCTCGTCGGATGGTTCCTTGTTCTCGTCGGATATGGATAGTGATACACTTCCAACCGCCTCCTCTCCTTGCCCTACGGACAATGTTGAGGTATTGTCTCAAGGGGTACCGAGCCGGGGGGAGATAGTCCCGGAGGCGCCTCAAGGCGACCTTCCGGACTCCAGGCGCGAAGGGAGCGAGACTCCCAAGGGCTCCAAAATCGGCCCGCAGCCGAACACCGCGCCGGAACCTCCAGTGGTTCCGGACTCAGGCAGGCGCTCCCCTTCCAAGAGGGGCAAGCCGCCCATGCCGGTGACCTCTGTCCATCCAGAGGCACCGGACAACCTGCTGGGAGCGCTTCATGGCGCTTCCATTAACGAAGAGCACCGCACTATTATGAGTGCGGTGGTCAAGAAAGTTCAGTCCGCCAAGAGCGGACTGACTGAAGCCTGTGCCACCCTTCTAACAGGCTTTGAGGTAAGTGTTTAAAATATAGGAAAATATTACCGCATAGACAGTAGCCCCTGATGCTCTGTTTGGTGTTCACAAAGAAAAACCGAATAGAGGATCAAATAATATCTGCAGGAGTATAATATAAGTATGTCTGTATGCGTATGCAGGCATCGCTGCTGACCTGTGCCGCACTGACTGCGGAGGTCGCCACACTGAGGCAGAACCTCGAGCGGTCTGATAAAGAGCTTGGCCTTGCCAAGAGGCAGCTCGAGGAGAACAAAGGTAAGTAATGCCTTGTCTATATGTGTGTGTGTGTGTATATATATATATAGTGTTACTATTCATCACCCAGGGTGCAGAATAAGTTATTCTTCACCCGAGGTAATCTTACGACCATTTCATAATTAAATTACATTTCGAATTCAAGTAGTTACATTCCTATTGATTCACTACGTAAAATTTGACATAAGAAAATAAAAATATAGGTCATAAGACAAGAAAATTTGTAGTTTATGTGTATTTTAGACTATGTTTTTACGTTTGTAATTTTACATAACATAAAATATTTTTTACGGCGATTATATAAAAGAGATGCGGTTGCAAAATGATAGGATCATCATGGATGTGTCAGGGGCCACGACCGAAGTGGCGACGCTGAAGCAAGCGTTGTTCGAGGCCGAAAATAAAGTGGCCAAGGAGCGCACCGAGCGGGAAAAACAAGAGGCACGGGTGGGCGAGGTGCAGCAAGAGCTCCAGGCTCTCGTGAAGAAGCGCGAGGATTTGGAGCTTGACTCGAAGACGTGATAGTCCGAGCTTGCCGCGGCCCTCGAAAGCACAAAGCATGCCAAGGCTGAAGCCCAAAAGGCCCTCCAGGAAATTGAGGCGATGAGGAAGATAGTGGCGGGTAAGGAATTCAATATGCAAAGCAAGCATGTGAAAGTAAATTACTTGTTACTTACCCGAGTCCGGAGATCTTCGGGAGCATTCACAAATTTTCCCCGCAGCGTGTCGGATGCCGCGAAGTATTACCAGGCTGAGGAGGGAAGCTCGACGGAGAAGTTGTTCTGGTCTCAGTATACTGGGACCGAACACCCGATGCCTGTGAGCGACCAGCTGAAGCAACTGGTCGAGCTGCACAAGGCGGCCGAACAGGCCATGAGGGGCCTTATAGTCCAGATATGGCCAGGCGACTCCCTTCCCAACAACTACTTCGGCCTGGTGAGGCGGCTTGTGGATGCCTGCCCACGGCTGGAAGTCATTAAGCGGTCCGTCTGCATCGAAGGTGCACGTCGGGCTTTTGCCCGTGCGAAGGTGCACTAGGCCAAGATGGATGCCGAGAAGCTGGTGAAGGAGGGGCCGCCGCAGGGCAAGGAGCATCGCCACCCTGAAATGTATTATGAGGGTGTTCTGAAGGGTGCCCGTCTTGTGGCGGACGAGTGTGCGAAGGATGTAATTTTTGAATGAACTTTCTTGTGTGATCCTGTATTATGAAAACTTGTTCATATGCGCTATGCAACACTTGTTTGAATTTAAAATATTACCTTCTATGCGGCTGTTAATTAAATCTGAGAGATGGCCTGTCGTTGGCTTCTGCCCCCATGCCATGAGTGCTGGGGTGTTCGGGATAAATCTAAGCACTCTTTTTCCCATTGTTGGGTCCTTCGAGGGAGTTGCTCAGCACAACGAACAAGGCAATCAGACTATAATGCTTTATCACTCTCACTTAGCCATAGAAGTCTACAATTTTAAATTTTGGCGAAGCCCCTAGTATTCGGAAGGCCGAATTCGGGGCGCTATACACGCCTTAAGCCAGACAAAGCCGACTCCTCGCTCTAAGAGGCATAAGTCTTTAGGGACTCGAGACCTCTCGAACAGCGACCAGCTCTCGCCTTATCATGACAGTCAGTTTTAGCTTTCTCTACTGAGGTGCTTCCCCAGATGAACCAGGGCATAATCGCAGTAGTTCTCCCAGTGCTACCTTAGCCGACATAGCGGAACGTAAGGTACCAAAACATGGGAGCCGGGCAAACCCAACTATTGACCCAAGACATGATTCAGAGTTGATGAATATAATGCTATAAGTTCGGGGTGCCGCACTGTCGAAAGTGTTCGGACTTCTCACGCTGTATTATGGGGTACGCTTAAGCCCCTGGCGTATTGGACATACCAGAGTGTACGGGTGCTGAATGTCATGAATGAACACACACACACACACACACACACACACACAGACACACATATATATATATATATATATATATATATATATATATATATATATATATATAAGAAGAATAGAGAATGCTATAATAGACTAGTGTTATGCATTGGTTATTCAAAAAGGTGCGTCGAAGCAGAATGATACAAGTAGTGCGATAAGCAAAAAGTAGGACTATTTGACATGTCCCCTCCAAGGGCAAGCCGAGGAATGGTATTTAAAACAAGTATTTCACTCGTTATCAGAGACCACCTGGGAGTTCCATGGTGCGACGTAGCTTTCTGCCTCCTTGGTTGTTGTATCATGTGTCCGGCAATCGTACTGCCGGACGGGGTTTCCAGAGAGTAAAGTCCTGAAAGAGAGAAAAAATAATAAGGCTGGAAGCCCCTAGTGCGGTTGAGCCGCGTTTTGGGGCGTGCCGTACTCGTGCCCCCTCCCCCACCTATGCCCATGGTATTTTTAATGCGTAATTATGTACGTGTGGCACGGATTTCGCCGTTTGGCTGGGACTGGGGTGGGGCCGCATTGCTATACGAGCTCGAAGCGTGCCAGGCGGTCTTGTTGCAGATTACTCCGGGCATGCTTGACGGTGTCCGGGTGTTTAATCACCGAACTGGTGGATTGCCTGAAGAGGTTGCTTTGTGCTTCTGCTGCGAGGGCCGCAGTGTGCTCCTCCGTGCGGAGAGAGCGCTCTGTGTTTCCATTTACTGGGATGACCCCCCGAGGTCCTGGCATCTTGAGCTTGAGGTATGCATAATGCGGTACCGCATTGAATCTCGCAAATGCGGTTTGCCCGAGCAGTTCATGATAGCCACTGCGGAACGGGACTATATCGAAGATTAACTCCTCGCTTCAGAAGTTATCCGGGGATCCGAAGACCACTTCCAGTGTGACTGAGCCTATGCAATGGGCCTCTACACCTGGTATGACGCCTTTGAAGGTCGTTTTGTGGGTTTGATCCTTCAGGGGTCTATACCCATTTTGTGCATTGTGTCTTGATAAAGCAGGTTCAGGCTGCTGCCGCCGTCCATAAGGACTCGAGTGAGGTGAAATCCGCCGATGATTGGGTCTAGGACCAGTGCGGCGAATCCGCCATGACAGATACTAGTGGGATGGTCCCTGCGATCGAAGGTGGTCGGACAGGAGGACCATGGGTTGAACTTTGGGGCGACTGGCTCCAATGCATATACGTCCCTTAACGCACGCTTTCGCTCCCTCTTGGTGATGTGGGTTGCGTATATCATGTTCACCGTCCACACTTGTGGGGGGAACCTCTTCTGTCCTCCGGTGTTCGGCGGCCGGGCCTCCTCCTCGTCATTGCTATGTGGCCCCTTATCTTTGTTTTCGGCATGTAACTTGCCGGCCTGCTTGAACACCCAACATTCCCTGTTGGTGTGGTTGGCTGGCTTGTCGAGGGTGCCGTGTATTTGACACGAGCGATCGAGTATACGGTCCAAACTGGACGGGCCCGGGGTGCTTCTTTTGAATGGCTTTTTCCGCTGACCGGGTTTAGAGCCTCTGAATCCGGCATTGACTGCCGTATCCTCGGTATTGTCGTTGTTGATGCGGCGCTTGTGTTTGTTGCGACGTGACCTGCCATTGCTATCCTTGGTATCCGAAGTACCATGGTTCTTTGATATGTTATTGCTTCGAGCCAGCCAGCTGTCCTCTCCCGCGCAAAAGCGGGTCATGAGTGTCGTGAGGGCTGCCATAGATTTCGGCTTTTCCTAGCCAAGGTGCCGGGCGAGCCACTCGTCGCGGATGTTGTGCTTAAAAGCTGCTAGGGCCTCTGCATCTAGACAGTCGATGATTTGATTTTTCTTTGTTAGGAACCATGTCCAGAATTGCCTGGCCGATTCTCTGGCTGCTGAATCATGTGGCTCAAGTCATCGGCATCTGGTGGTCGCACATAAGTGCCCTGGAAGTTGTCGAGGAATGCGGCTTCCAGATCCTCCCAGCAGCCAATGGATTCTGCTGGCACGCTATTGAGCCAGTGCCGAGCTGGTCCTTTGAGTTTGAGTGGGAGGTATTTGATGGCGTGTAGAATGTCACCGCGGGCCATGTGGATGTGCAGGAGGAAGTCCTCGATCCATACCGCAGGATCTGTTGTGCCGTCGTATGATTCGATATTTACGGGTTTGCAACCCTTTGGGATTTGGCGATCCATTACTTCGTCTGTGAAGCATAGGGGGTGTGTGGGACCTCTGTACTGGGCTATGTCGCGACGCAGCTCAAATGAGTCTTGTCCCCTGTGTTCGGCCCGACCGGATTTATTTTTACTGTATCCAACGTGACGGTTATCGTCTCGCATAGTGGCGCGCCCTCGTGATCCGTAGATCGATCTTGCGTGTTTTGCTTTGTCCTCCAATACGTCTCGCAGGTCTAGCGTGTTTCCCCGTGCCTTGACATTTTTATTTGAGTGGCGTCGGGGTGCGGGCTGAGCTTTTGGCTGAAATGCTTCTCTGTCGCAGCCACGAGGTGGCCGATCAGCCGCGTCATATGCTGGAGATGTAGGTTTTAATGCTTCCTCCTCCAGTCGGGGTAGCAACCTCGCTTTGGGTAACTCTTTGAGGGGCGTTCAAGTTCATATTCCTCGGCCACAAGGACTTCAGTCCATCTGTCAGCTAGCAAATCTTGATCAGCTTGAAGCTGTTGTTGCTTTTCCTTAAGGCTATTTGCTGTGGCAATAAGCCGGCGCTTGAAGCGCTCTTGCTCGACGGGATCCTCAGGCACGACAAATTCGTCATCGTCGAGGCTTACCTCGTCTTCGGAGAGAGGCATGTAATTATCATCCTCCGCCTCTCCATCTGCCGCTCTCTCGGGAGGGCCGGCTTCTCCATCCTCCTGCTCTAAATCTTGCTAGAGGGGATTGTTGTCATCTTCGGCACTGTCCAGAGTGCTATTATCTCCTATGCCGGTATCACCTCTTTTGCTTTGGCGAGACTTAGAGCGGCGCCGCTGACGTCGGCGCTTGGGTTGCTTCTTGGAGGGGTCATCCCCTGCTGTCCCATCATCATTGCCTTCTTTGCACTACAAAAAATACACTTCCATGATGATACGTGTTTGTCACAGTAGGTTGCGTTTTCTGTCATGCATGTACATCCATGACAAATTTATGACAGAATCAAGATAGTCATAGCTATGCTGTCATAGAAGTGTTCCATGACATTGCCAAAATTATCATCACGAAAGTGTCCACTTCCATGACGATAAATCGCGCGTCATAGAAGTGCTTTCGTCAAGGGTGACCGACACATGGCATCCACCGTAACGGAACGCCGTTAAGCTATCGGGTCGGATTTTGGATCTGATAACCCGTTAATAGCCACGACCAATGCCGATTTTCCACATGTAAAATTCTCATTGGCTGACGGATCCATGCATCAGCTCTGTGTTGGCACATGTGTCACTCATCCAAAGGTCGAGATGGGCCTATGATATCTTGACATGTGGACTGGCCCAAAAGTGGCCCACAAATATTAAATGGGCCGGCCCAACCGAAGGCCCATAAGATTTAGCGGACCATAATGGGCCGGCCCAGCTAAAGGCCCACAAAATTTAGCGGACCATAATGGGCCGGCCTAGCTAAAGGCCCACATGATTTTGCAGACCATAATGGTCCAGCCCAGCTAAAGGCCCACAAGATTTTGCGGACCACAATTGGCCGACCTAGCTAAAGGCCCACTAGATTCTGCCGACCATAATGGGCCGGCCCAGCTAAAGGCCCAACATTCTCTGTCAAATCGACCCGTCAACGGCCTGTCCTAAACTTGTCATCAACGCAGCCCATGGTCACTTCTGGCCCGTTAACAGTCCGCTAAGTAATTGGGCCGAATTACGGCCTGATGTATTTCCGGCCTGTTAAAGGTCCGGCTTCATTTGGGCCCATTTATAGGCCATCAAAACTTTCAGCCCATAAACGACCGTGAAGGATTTGGGTCATATTCGGCCATGTCTGACATTTGGCCTGTTAGAGGCCCACTATAGCTTTGGGCCACTTTCGGCCTATTGTCATTTTCGGCCTGTTAACGTCAGACGTAAACCATGGGCCATATGTGGCCCAACGTCATATCAGGCCCATTAACGGCCCATATAAAAATGACGATAATCTAGCCCGACCGAAGTTCCGGCCTGTTAAAGGCCCATGTATTAGGTCGGGCATTTACGGCCTGTCCGAATTTTGGCCTGTTAAAGTCCATTTGGTTATTTGGCACAATCAGGGCTCAATCTCACTTTCGGTCTATTAAAGTCCCATGTATTTTATGGGCTCGAGATATTTACACCTGTAAACGGCCTATTTTTACCGAGGGCCCAAATTATGTTTAGGCCTGTTAAAGGCCCACTATGGGCACAGGCCTACCAGAAAAATATGAAAGCTTATGCTGATTTAGGCCCAGATATTTTTAGTGGGCTACATGCCAATTTCGGCCCGTAATCGTTTTTAGCCCAATTGGAATGGGCCCGACGAATGTTGGCATGTTGGGCTCCTACGAAGGTTTCGGCCGAATACATTACTAAGATAAACCTACACTATACAAAAATAGCGTCGTAATTACTGCAGCCTGAGGCAACATCATAAATGTTGTATCACAACAAAATAAATTCCAACCATACAACAAAAGGCCTGTTGGCATAAAGTTTACAGTCCTTCCAGATAAAAGCACCATCAGATGTATAGAAGCACAAATCATTTGACCTGAGTGCTAATGTTTCAGGCTGTAGAATCTGATGGAGCAGCACGATCTCCACCTTTTTTCCGCCATTACTCTTGAACAATGAAGCGAATGTCTAATAGTCTGGTTTCAAAACCATTCATATCTTGACGACATTTCTCAACCATTATTCTTGTTTCTGAAACAACGTCCATTAGGGATTGGACTTGTGTCTGGAGCACAGATATATCACTCTGTCTAGCAGGAATATTTTGTTCAGTAAGCGATTTGGACGAGGTTACCTTGACAACCAACCCAGAATTACGCAGGAAGGTGCTTTTTGCACTGTTAGTGGAGAGATACTGACGCACTACAGCAAGAGGTGACATTGTGCCTGTAGTAGCCTCGTCACATTCAGGTGGTTGTGGCTATTCAATCATTTGTTCCATAGCTTCCTGAAAGTTTGAACTTGTAGATTAGTGTACCAGATAAGTTACTAATTAGACAAAAAACAAACAAAGTAGGTTAAATGTTTATACACAACTTATTTTGGTGAACTACTGTAATACATTAGCATGTATTGTAGTGCCAACTACATAATAAAATCACTTTTGGAACATATGTCCATGTAGCATGCCTACTGTATTGTCTATTTCCTCACATTCGTTGACATCTAAGGATAAAGAGACATGGTTTAAGGTAGGATGAACATAGTATGACATCATTCATATCATGGGCAAACAGATATAAAACAAACATGCTATTTTATCATTGTGTGCGCACGTGAACATAACAACTAGATTACAAATCAAGACCAAAAGAATATCCTTCATCTCTTTTAAACCATGTAAGGTGAAATGATACGTTAAGACAACTGTGAATAAAAGTGAACAGAGTAACTGACATTGGCTGCAAACCAAGTAGTTAAATGAACACATCACAGTACCAATCAGTTCAAGGCAGGAGGAGTAAGGACTTACAACAGCGGCTTGAACTAGTGTGCTCATGCCCTTCATCTTGCTGGTGTGGCAATCTTTGAAGATTTGCACTGCATTCGGTTCAGGTTCTTTTTGGTCCGCATGGGATTTCCTCTGTATTTGGAACAAGTCAATATAGATACGATAATATGGCACAAAAAAAGAAGGAAGTAGCAGCTATTTACAAGAGCCTCGCAGTGTGCAATATAGCTACGAGATCCTGTGGTCTGTTGGAATTTTACTTTAGAACGGTTGGTTTTGTTCTTCAAATAGTTAGCCTAGAAGAAGATACACTTGTAAGGCACATACATAAATACAAGTTCAATATGTGGTCTGATCAAATACATATAGCCTACCTGATACTTTGGATCAGACCAGTGTTAAACGAGGGATGTCCAGTCTTCATCTGTAATATATTCCACTAGAGATGTTTGGGCGATTTCATTGTTAGCCTTGCCTTCAAAGTGAGATTTTCTAAGGTGGTACCGATACTGTCGCAGAGCAGACTGAAAAACATGAGTGCATTCTTGTCTAGTTGCATCATCTTTTGGATCCAACTTGAACCTCATCTGTTGAAAAAAGAATGTGAGTCTTATTAGGAGGAAGCTAGAAAGTATGGGACAGAGCAAGACAATATTACTTATTGCGATGAATAACATTACTTACGGATAAATGGTCAAGGAAGGTGTTAAACTGGGTATTGTCTTTCTCATTCCTATACTGGATCCACATTGGGAGGATACGTACATGACACCTAACGGCAACGGCTGCCTCTGATACTAACTTGGCTGACTCTGTAGCATCACGTGGCCTTTTTAAACCTGCCTCAAAATGGATCTCCATTCTTCCTCCTTTAGATTTTGTTAATCTGTCAAGCATTATCCCTGATGTCTGTTTCCGCTTGCGCCGTGGTGCTAGTTCAACAACGAATATGGAAAGTGTTAGTGCACATCAAACTGTGAGAGTACATATAAAGGAGCATGCAACTGCAACTTGACTCGGTCAGGTACCATCTTGGTGTTGATGCTCATGAGGTTCATCTGATCTTGCCAAGTCCTGTTGTGTCAGCAGTGCTTCAGAAGTAGTGTTAGGTGTGAAGGTAGCTTGGGAACTGGCCAGTTCCGAAGCAAACAAACGAGTAACTGGTTGAGATGCTGGTATAGTTGAAGCGGATGCTGCAGCTGGTGGAGTAGGTGATAATGTGTTTGTAGATTTAGCCGGTGGACTTGGACCTTCTACTGCACTATAAGTACCAGCAGAATCTCGACGGCAGAACCTTTTCCATTTCACCCGACGAGTAACAACACTCCCTACTATATTATTTTCCTTGCTCTTTTTTGACTTTGCCATGTCAAGTTGTACCCACAACACAAAAGAACAAAATCACTCTTCAGAACTCATTGATGCATGATACAGACAAGCAATACTTTGATGTAAGACAACCATATGAGGATGGAATATGTAAGAAAAATAGGACGACATGACATATTCACAGCTACGATGTGCAAACAAAGCAGAAGGATTTTCAAGAAAATAGAAGTAATGCAAGCTAGACACCATATGAAAGATGCAACCAATATTACTCTGCCAAGTTAAAAGTGTCTTGTCATAAGTGGCAATTCGAAAAATTAGAAGCAGTACAACGCAGAAATCAATGCAAGATGCAACCACTATCAAACTGCCATGTTAAAAGCGTCCAATCATGAGTGACTGATGCGGGATACACAACAGCAGTACTTTGATGTAAGAACATGGTATGATAGATAGATGCAGTGTATTCTAGACATAGAAAGCCATGTCATATGCACATGTATAACGTATAAACTCAGCAGGTGCAATTTAATCAAAATAGAAGAAATACAGGCTAGACAACATATGCAACATGAAACCAATTATCACACTATCAACTTGGAGCAAGCACCTGCGATGGTGGAGTATGGGAGATGAACTCATCATGCAGACTTGGGACTTCAACTTCATTAGCCGTAGCAGTGGCAAATCTAGAGAGTCTCTGTTTGCGACGGTGCGGAGGACCACCAACATCCCCTAACTTACTATTTTCCTTCCTATTTTCTGATATTGCCTTATGAAGTCAAAACCACAAGAAGATGAATAAAATTAGCTCTGCATAACTGGTTGATGCATGATCCAGACGAACACTACTTTGATGTAAGGCAAGCGCGGGATAGGAGGATGGAATATATACAAAAAAGACAGTGTTTCATATTCACACATATGATAGGAGGATGGAATATGTATGAAAAAACAGTAAGCGGAAGGCATTTCAACAAAATTAGAAGAAATGAAAGCTAGGAACCATATGAACATGCAACCAATATCACTCTATCAGGTAAAAAGGTCTCGTCGTAAGTGCCATTTCAAGAAATTAGAAGCAGTACAAGCTAGAAGACAATGCAAGATGCAACCTACATCACAGTCCCAAGTTAAATGTGTCTTATGGGTAAGTGATCGTTGCAGGTATAAGTTGTAAGCTACGCAGATGCAATTCAACATAATCAGAAGCAATACAAACTAGACATCATACGGAAAACGCAACCACGTATAACAGTTCCAAGTAAGAGCAAGCACCTGTGATGGTGGAGTAGGGGAGATGTGCTCATCATGTACACGTATGTTCTATAAACATGAATACGTGTCATATTCATAGGCATTATGTGTAAAGTAAGCAGATACAATTCAAGTTAGAAGCAATACAAGCTAGTCATCATACGCAACATGCAACCACATATAATAGTGTCAAGTTAGAGCAAGCACCTGTGATGGTGGAGTAGGGGAGATGTGCTCATCATCTACACAGCTACGTTGACTATCCAGCCTTGTGTTGTCTTACGAATCTTGTTGGGAGGATGGTGGAGTAGAATCTGTAGAGACCCCCTATTTGAGTTGCTCCGAAGGACCACCATCATCCATTGCCGGACTAATTTCCTTCAGCTATAATGATTTTGCATTGTGAAGTCAAACCGATAAGAAAAAGGAATAAAATTCGCTCTTCAAAACTCATTCATACATGATACTGACGAACACTACTCGGATGAAAGGCAAACGCATGATGCGAGGATGGAATATGTATGAAAAACAGGATGGTGTGACATATTCACACCTATGATGTGGTAACTAAGCAGAAGGCATTTCAACAAATTAGAAGCACTGCAAGCTAGACACCATATGAAAGATGCAACCAATATCACTCTGCCAAGTTCAAACTGTATGGCGTTTCAACAAATTAGAAGCAGTACATGCTAGAAATCATATGCAAGACACAACCAATATCATAGTGGCAACTTAAAGGTGCCTTATCATAAGATATAGTATGTACCAAAAACAGGAAAGCGTGTCATATTCACATGTATCATGTGTAAGCTAAGCAAATGCAGTTTACACTAATTAGGAGCAATACGAGCTAGACACCATATGCAACATGCAACCAGATATCACACTGCCAAGTTAGAGCAAGCACCTTGGATGGTGGAGTAGGGGAGCGGAGACTTGGACCTTGTAATGCACTATCAGTACAAGGAGAATTGGTACAGATGCTCCGTTTACGTTGCTACAGAGGACCACCATCATCGCCTTCCTTACTCTTTTCCTTCCTCTTTCTTGATTTTTCCTTGTCAAGTCAAACCCACAAGAAAAAGGAATAAAATTTGCTCTTCATAACTCATTGATGCATGATACTGACGAACACTACTTTCATGTAAGACGAACACTACATATCACACTGCCAAGTAAGAGCAAGCACCTGCGATGGTGGTGCGGGGGAATTGCGGTGATCAACTAGAGAGCTACGTTGACTATCTTCATTTAGCCTTGCTGTTTCTTGAGAATCATGTGGGGAGGATGACACTGCACTCTTTAAACGAGTATGGCGTCTCACAGAAACCCACCCGGGTGACTGTCTCATCATAAGTGAGTGACGAGGGATACAAAAGAGCATTAGTTTGATGTACAAACATGGTTAATAGACATATGTAGTATGTATCAAAAACAGGAAGGCATGTCATTATCAAAGGTATAATGTGTAAAGTAAGCAGATGCAATTTAACCAAATTGGAAGCAATACAAGCTAGACACCATATGCAACATGCAACCACATTTGACAGCGCGAAGTTAAAGCAAGCACCTGGGATGGTTGTGTGTGGTAATTGAGATCATCAACTGCAGAGCTAAGTTTACTGTCTCCAACTGCTGACATTGCACCCATTAGAGCGCTGGAACGCTTAGTGCTTATCTTCGAATTACACTGGAGCAACTTCTGTCTTTTCTTTTCTGCATTCATCAACACTGCGTCAGAGTCTGAAATACCCATGCATAAAAAAACAATAGTGGGAGTATGGGTGAAGTGTGTGCACAATTAGTACAGTGTAAAGGTAGCAGATAGCAGGTCGGTGAGAAATAAATGATGGGAGACATATGATAGCTCTACAACATGCATGGCACACTAAATTACTACAGGATTCTATGAAAATAACAGTCGACTGAAAGCAAATAGGTCAGTCCATTTTTTCTGCACTGTCCGATGTACAAAGAACGGGCAGATCGCCTTCATCTACCTCCAGCGAGTCAGTGTTGACGATCTTCCTCGAAACGCCAGCGACCACCGGCCCAGTATTCCTCCCCTGCCTGCGCCCTCCCCTCGACCTCACCGCACCGCCGTGCTTGGCACCGCCCCCGGCCATCCATTCAAGCCCCGCCGACCTCCAGATCAGGCGCAAGCAGCTCCTGCGCCCCACACCCCTATGATAGACACCGATGCGCTGCTTCCCCGGGGAACAGGCGGACTAGATGCTCTGCGTGCCTAAGCGGGTGATGCTTCTTTTAATTGTGGTTTCGACTGACCCTGAATTGAAATCCAGGTGGGCTACTGACCTCTAGCAAAGGTGAAATAGTAAAAGGGAGGAAAGCTTGTGCATTTATTATCACGAAGAAGATGCAGTAAGAAGCGCTCAACTAGTTTATTTCGTGGGATGAATACGGTGTGAGAGGAGACGTAAGATTTGCACGAATAAGGGAAGAGGAGTACATCTTTTTGCTGGCAGTGTTGTGTCCTCCTTTTGTTTTTCCGACGATCTTCTTGTTGTTCACCGGAAACCAGAAGTTGTGGAGGACGGTGCCTTGGACGAACCCATGGCCAAGTTGTTGAGTGTGGTGCGGTGGCCATCTGTCGGTGGCGGGGAAGCATATCCGAGGCGACGAACGACGGCGTAGCGGGAACAGCTCCGGTGCGGTGGACGGTTGTGACAGTGGAGCCGCAGTAGTGAGGCGCATGATGGCGTGGTCGGAGTGGTTCTGGTACGGCGCACATCGGTGTCGTGGAGGCAGCTCTGCCTCGGTTTCAGCTGCTAAGTCCTTGAGGGCGTTGCAGTTGCGGTTGCGTTGGACGACGACGTCGGGGTACCGGCTCCGGCGTGATGGAGGAGGGCGGCAGTGGATTGGCCGCTATGGGGTGGAGGACAGAGGAGGCTGGGGTTTCGCGGCTGGTGGAGAGGGTGTTTTCGCGCTCACGGAGTATGAATGGGGAAACGAAGGGAGGCGGGGAACTAAGGGGGAACAATGTTTCGGTTTGAGACGCGCTTGTTTGAAATTTGGGGAAAGTTACAAACTTTCCCCCCATCTAAAATTTCGGACATATTGCGGGTTGGGGGTAGGACAGTCATGTCAGGTGTCCCAAATGTGGGCGGGATAGATTTCGGCCAAGCGCATGGGTAGGCGCCCACGGCGTATGAATGCTTCTCTGGCGTCTTGGTGAAGTTAGAAACCTACCCCGGTTTAGACCTTTGGACATCGGGCCGATAGGCTACACGGGCCAGAGTCAGGACAATAATTTCCTACCACCAAAACATTAGTCTCGCACGGTTTCGGATGACCTGAGGCCTATTTGGCGCTTCATTCAATATTTGGGAGCAGAAGCATTAGGCCTCCTTTGGTTTGTAGGATTTTTGTAGGAATTCTATAGGATAGGATTTGCAAAGGAAAAAATTCCTTTGAAGCCCTTTGGTTTGTAGGAATGGATTCCTATTCCTATGTAGGATAGGAATCAATCCTTCATGTTTTGGAGGAAAAAAACATTAGCCTAGACTCAATGGAAAAAAAATCCTATCCTATGCACCAAATGACATCTCTTTCTCTATAGGAATTGACATGCATGTCGTCTCACTTCCTATAATTTTCCTATTCCTATAAAATTCCTATCCTATGAACCAAAGAAGGCCTTAACGTTTTTGGTTCTCTTGAATTGAACTTTCAGGATTTGTCAAACTTCACAAATCTTTGCTCTTGAAAATCCTAAAGCTACGATTATTTTGGAATGGAGGGGGTACATTTGAATATACATTGTACACGAGTATATATTAAAAAATATGCAACTTACCTCAGTTCATGCATGGTTCCAGATATAATCTCCTTGGTTGCAAAAAAAGTTAGATATGCGTATGAATATGTATAGCATGTTCAAACTCACAACAAAGATTGATGCCCCCTTTTACATCTCATTTACAAATGCCATTATCTTGGGTTCAAATAGATGAATGCACTTCCTATGAATTCGAATCTTTGAAACCCCCTTTATGTTGAATTCGACATGTATTCTATTTCGTAGCTAGCAATTTGGAATGTATCCATGCAAGTGACAAATGTATAAAGTGCTTCACACTAACAACATGGAGTGCACTAATTAATGTTTATATATGAATTGCAAAAGCATCCATTGCCTGTATTTCAAACCGCTCTCACTCTATGGATCGATAATATGAAATAAACACATGCACATGCTAGAATTCAATTGCAGTTGAAGAAAGAGCCTACTCCTGGTACTGTATATTAGTGATAGGGGTGTGTACAAAGTACACGTGAATACCAGGCATTGTGCGTGTGTGTATACTATCGACGAACTATCCCCCAAGCTTGTATAGCATACTAAGGGCCTAGGGTTACAAATCATATATAGTCGGCTTATCACTAGTGGGGATAGAGTCCTCCGCGACTCTGGTAGCTTCATGTTGTACGCCGAGTCCTCCACATGGGTCTTCGTATAACATGTCTCGGTCCAACCTATATGTGGCGCAGGATGGAACCGACCCATGAGTCTTCATGTCGACCCACCACAACAAGAAATGATGTGCCCACCACACCACACACGCAATCAGCCACTAAGAAAATAAGCATATACAATAGTACAATGGTATCTAGCTCACGATACGTCTCCATATTTTGTTGATGACACTGACGGACTTTGCATTTGATGCGTGCTCCGTATTTTGTTGACGACACTTACGGTCATTGTATTTGAAGCGAAAGCACAATATGGTCACTGGACTTCATAATAAGCTCATCACGGTCACCACATACATTTTGTTGTGCTAACCAACATGTGGTTGGATGGTTAGAGGACAGTGGTTTCTCGAGCCCACCAAGGTTAAAGTCTCGGTGCTCGCATTTATCTTGTGTTAATTTCAGTATTTTCTGGCGACGTACGTTCAGTGGGAGGAGACGTTCCACTCGACTACGAGGCACCTATGGTGACTTCGTAAAATCTCAAGATCATATATGTTGGCCCACTCTCTCGAAGGTGCTCATAGGGGTAGGGTTCGCGTGTGCGCGCTTATAGCGGTGAGTGCTTGCGCGTATATATGAGCCCTTGCGTCTGTACCGTGTTAAACAAATACATATCATAATTATACGGTCACTGGCTCACCCATACAACTCCGTATTTTGTTGATGACACAATCAATTGACCAGTAAAACGTTCCACGCGGCGCAACTAGTGTTGCACCATCGGGGCGCGTAACCGTGGGGCCCACCTGTCAGCCCGTATATGAAAGAAAGAAATGGTAGTTTGAGTCTGTACTGTGTTAATAAAATAGGAGTACATTTTAGGGTGATCATACGGTCACTGGCTCACCATACAGCTCCGTAATTTGTTGATAACATGATCATTTGACCAGTCAAACGGTCCACATTCAGCAGCGCACATTACCATAGGGCCCACCCGTCAGCGCGTATATGAAGGACATAAATGGTAATACATTAGTGGTCGGTGGGTATTCGAAGTCGTGAGACCTCTGGTTGGCAGTAACCGGCGGTTGGGGGCGTTCATTGGGCGGTGGGGTGGGGATCCCCGGAGAAAAAGCTC
>NC_041382.1:681334688-681347995 GCF_002162155.2 Triticum dicoccoides
GTGGGGAGTGGTTTCGGGGAGGGCAGGCCGGCCGCGGGCGGCGGGTGCTGGCGGTTCGGCCGGTGGTGGCTGGCGGCTCAGGGGTGGTGGAGTTTGATGATAAACTGGAGGCCCTTGATTTCGTATCCAACGGCTGGAAAATCTAATGACCAGAGATGAAAAAGTCAGTCAACTGGCGTGTAGCCTCACCCCGCACGTACACATGCACGCACGCAAGACACGCACGCATGTAGGCGTGCAACACTAACACGTACACACGCACGCATGCTGGCGTGCAACACTGACACGTACACATGCATTCACGAACACATGCATGTACGCACCCATGCATGCAATACTGAAACGTACCCTTGCACGCACGCAACACTCGCACGCCTGCATGCACACATCACACGATGCAAGACACACGTTCAACCTATACGTGCATGCACCCTTTGTTAAGGACATGGATTGTTACGGGTATTAATCAATCTTATATGTGATAAGCAGAACATTGATGTTTGCAGCGGTCTTTATGAATCACAACGTATCGAAGGGGCTATCAACATAGTAGTCTTATCTACATGAAAAAAGATGACGTCAGACTCAATGAACAATCATCGGTTTATGAAATGCCCGCTTCTGACCGCCCTGGCCCACCAAAGGTTCCTCTGTTGTGCGCTGCCTGCGTTGGGTCACTGACATGCATGCCATGCACCCAAAGAGCCCACATGTCAGTGGAAGAACGGGATGATGTCCTAGGTCAGAGTCGAGGGCGCCACTCGTGGCACGCCCGGCTGAACACGCCTCCGTGCCGCATTCAAACGCCTCCATGAAACCCGCCCGTGTGGAAGCCGAGAAACCCACTCTGGACACACGTCCGTTCATGACCGGGCCGCTCCCCTATCTCCTCCACCATTTTGTCCACTCTTACAATGGCTTACGAAGAGTAGTTATTCCGCATCCAAACCGGTTGGGTAGCCCGCCGGATACGAGCTATGCAGCTCGCTGATCCACCTCCCTCCCCTTGCCCGACAGAGCCAGTTGCCGCCCCAAGTCGTGGAATTTTGCCATGTGTTGTTTTCATGGAATAGCAAGATGCCCGTGCATTGCACGGAACATCAAGATGCATTTTTTTACAAACTCCCGCATGCATGCAAGGGATAATTAATGTCCTCCTTTGCTAGTACCACGAGGCAAACACCATTAATATTGCATCAATTAGTGTTAGTGGCCTTGTATATCTGCAAATTGTAATTTTGATAGTGGCCCCTTGTATATAAAAATGGAGGGAGAAAGATGAGAGATAAGGTGAGGAGGAGTGGGGCGTGGTGGTGACTGGTGGTCGTTCTGGGCAAAGGCATGGGGATGGACGGTGCATTATGTCTAGGTTTTATCTCTCTCACACACACCCACGTAGGTGGGGGACGTGCACGAAGAGAAGAGGTGCACACACGGCGCACGTACTCCCGTCTCTTTCCCAACCACACCCGCGTGGGTACACGGTGGAGCTCATTTCTGTACGAAAAAGGCAGCCCACGTGGTAATTTGGCACGTATACTGGTTGTCCACTTGGTGGAGGGAGGATCGTCTACCACGGGTGAACAAACAAATTGCGACTTGACGCGTTATGTTAAATTAAAAAAGAGGCAAACCATGTGGGGCCTACCTTAGAGGCAAGGCTCTATACACTAGAGTACTTTTGATGTGTCCCGTCAACTCACAGAATGAGGAGAAGCTTGCTTAGTACGCCGTCTCCCCCGCCCACGGACGTGGTGGCTCACAGGATGAGGTGAAGCTTGCATACTATGCCTTACGCCCGCTCCCTCGCCCACGCACGCGGTGGCTCGCAGCACGAGGAGAAAATTTTACTACTCCCTCCGTTTACTCCTCGTCCCTACTACGTACTTTGGTTAGTACTCCCTCCATTTACTTATACAAGGCCACTATAAAAAAATACATTTTGCATCTATACAAGGCCACAAATAGTAATCGAGACAAAAGTTACTACTCCCTCCTTTCCAGTTTATGGCTCAATTTCAAAATCTCTCCAACCAAGGTAGACAGTGAGTGGTCGAATTAATTTCATATTTTGCACAAGTAATTAGTATGCTAATTTTTCTCAAGAAGTTATGTTTACCGAGGCATTAATTAGAACGAATGCATGAATGACCACTAAATTTCCATGAACTTGTACATGCATTGGTTAGTTTCCTCTTGACACTGCTTGCGTCGGGTGATCTAACACACCTTGAAATCCAACATGTAATGGTACTACTAGTAGTATAGTAGAATTGAGACTTATCAAACGGAAAAACGAATGTTTTTTAGATGAGCCCTATAAACCCTAGTGGGTACGTACTCCGTAAAAACAGATTTTTCCAAAACTAAGTCGCTCCCTTTCATGAATTCTGTAGTATACTCCTCCATCGACGCTCCCTTTCATGAATTATGTACTTCCTGTCGCCGACATGTGGGACATATAGCAACCGGGTCAACGTGTCAAGCACCAAATAACAGCGCAGAACAGCAGGGGGACGCACCCCACATGTACCGGCCCAGTAGTAGTAATGAGCAATGAGACGTCAAATCACAATGCCGCACTTTCCCAGAGGGACGAAGCAACCATTATTTCACACTTCAGTTCTCCATCATCTCAAACCACGTACTAGTATTGCTTCTGCCTCAAGAGGGACACGCGCATCGCCTTGGTACATCATGACACATGGCACCGCATGACAGGCCATGCTCCCCCGCCGATCGCTCGGTAAAATCACCTCATTTTTACTATACTTCCTCCATATCGGTTTACTACATGGCATGCAGTCGTTCTAGGTTGAGAATTTAACTGGCTATATATGTGATGAACAGTACTCTAGCCTTTTAAAAATGTATACTTTTGTACAATAGTACTATCGATGGATTGCGCCATGGAGCAAAAATTGAAATTTAAAAAAAGGTGGTACATATAGAGAGCGCTCGTCGCCAATTTATGCATATAGTACAATTAAAAAGGCTAGTCACAATAATGGTGTCCAGCACAACCCACCCCTCAAATAAAACTAAGAGGGTGTTTGGATACGTTTTAGTCCCATGACTAAAAGTAGTGGGACTAAAACATGCTAGCCTCACCCATGCTTGGATCCAAATACTAAAAAGGCTAAAATCAAGTTAATGAGCATTTATTATCCTCCAAACCCTCCAATCCAGAACTCGCATGTGTTAAAGGAGAGGAGTTAAATGAGTAGAGAGAGGACTAATCTACATTTTAGTAGGCGTACCCCTGACTAATTTTTTTTAGTCTGAAGACTAGTTTTAGCCCCTCTTTAGTCAGGGGTGCTTGGAACTTTAGCCTCTTAAAGAGACTATTTTTAGTCAGACTAAAATAAGTCCCTTGGATCCAAGCACCCTCTAAGCATCTTGGAATTCTTTGACAAAACTAAGCACCCTGAAATTCTTTGACAACTAAACTGCTGGCTATATGATGTTGGCCATATATATTGTACGTATATAATGTGAAGAAATGAGTGGTAGTACTATACCAACTAAAAGATGAAATGTAAGAAATACTAGTATGCACGTACTGAAGAGTTAAAGTAACGAGAAGAAACATAACATAGTTCTACTGGGGGCTCAGCACAACACACCCCTCAAATTAAATTAAGCACACCTGAAATTAAACTTTGCAACTATTCCGGTAGACACTGCATTAGAACCACCATGAGCAACAACACTTCCACCTTACTCGGAGTCCTCGTCCATGTCCTTGCCTTCGTCCTTGTCCCTCTTCCTCTTGGCCGATACTTCTTTGCTTGAACCGCACAATTGGCTGTTGCTCTTCATCCAACCCTTGTAGATATTGAAGCAAAGGTAGCCATCCATTGCGGCGTAGTGGATGTGGTCTATATCTAGTACATTCCGCTGCCATGCATGATGATGAAACGTGTAATGAGGTTTCTCCAGTTTACCGTACGAAGGATGAACCATGGCTCCTGCCAGGGTCAGCATTGAAGGCTGACGAGAGGACACCAGCCGATTCTTCTGGAGGTCGAAGGTGTTGCCTACAACGAGGCCTATCCGACGCAGGACTTCTTTGTCGTTACCAAAGTCTATAGTAACGAATTTCACTGTTTTGTCCTTGAGGAAGTTCTTAAAATCCTGGCACTCAACGTCGGCATGGCATATGTGGTAGACCAAGCAAACGTTATGTACGCAAACCTGGATCACGGCGTGCTTCTTCCTCTCTTCGTCCTTTAGATCCTTCTCTCGTCCCAGGACTGTGGTGTACTCAACATCTAGCCCAGCGACCCACTCATCATCTGAGTTTTCGAACATGCGGCTGAAGCGAGAAAGGGATCCTTTCACCGTCGCAGAAGAACGGGTGTAGATGACGTCGAACTCATCGCCGGTGATGGTTCTAACCTTGTACTCACCACCGATCATGGAGATTTGGGACGCCATGGAATTGGGAGGAGGGTTAGTGTGGGACAGTCGGACTAGGGGGTCTCCGGACAGCCGGACTATCTCCATTGGCCAGACTGTTAGACTATGAAGATACAAGATTGAAGACTTCGTCTCGTGTCCGGATGGGACTCTACTTGGCGTGGAAGGCAAGCTAGGCAATACATATATGGGTATATCCTCCTTTGTAACCGACCTTGTGTAACCCTAACCCTCTCCGGTGTCTATATAAACCGAAGGGTTTTAGTCCGTAGGACAACAATCACAACATACAATCATACCATAGGCTAGCTTCTGGGGTTTAGCCTCTCCGATCTCATGGTAGATCTACTCTTGTAACACCCATATCATCAATATCAATCAAGCAGGACGTAGGGTTTTACCTCCATCAAGAGGGCCCGAACCTGGGTAAAACTTCGTGTCCCTTGCCTCCTATTACCATCCGGCCTAGACGCACAGTTCGGGACCCCCTACCCGAGATCCGTCGGTTTTGACACCGACATTGGTGTTTTCAATGAGAGTTCCGCTGTGTCGTCGCCACTAGGAAGGATGTCTCGCCCCGTCTTTAAAGACGGCACTATCGCTGAGGGAGCCCTGGCTATCGGCCAAACTCTCTGGCTAGGTGGTTTTCTTATGACCGCCTGTTTGGCCGCCGCGCCGACGATGACTTCTCGGGTCATCGAAAGCAATCTTCATGTCAACTCGGAACTCGCCGAGCAGTTAGATCCAATGGAGCTCTCTTCCCTGAACAAGCTCTTGGATCGCATCGCCGCCCTAGGAGTCGCTACAGACTACGATCAGATTGGGCCTCAACCCGATCTGAGAGAAATTAACTCTCCCCAGGTCACCCATCACGTTGCAGTGGTGGAAGAACAATGCGGCAACCCTTCATCCATCTTAAGGACTAGCTACGTCCGGATTCCCGATCCCTCCAAGCCGGATACCCGCGGAGGGGAGGATGTCACTCAAAACCTGAACTCAGAATCAGGCAGCGGGCTAGATTTACCGAAAAACATCCAAGAATCCAAACTTTCGAGTTCGGAAACTCCTTGGCCATTGAGCCTCAGATTGGGTGAGGATTCGGATTCAATTCCACCCACCCACCCAAACATACACGATCTATCCCAAATTAGGCAAGAGCCCGAAGAAACAGTACACCATTACTGGGCCAGATTCCTCCTGGTCAAGAACAGGATAAAGGACTGTCGCGAGGAAGACGCAATCTCATTCTTCTGCAATAATTGCACGGACAAGGGAATCCTCAACGCCATAAGTCGTTGCGAGATTACACGCTTTACCGACTTGGTGTCCATAGTACGGAAGTACTGTCCGATGGAAAGCGCCTGGAAAACCAAAATAAAATTTTGGGATAATCCGGCCCTGAATGCAAACCCAGTCCGAAATAAAAGGGTGCACTATCACAATACACCTGGGTTAACTACCAAAAAGCAAAAGCCCTCTACGGGGCAAGGAACCGTACTGGAAGGATGGCTCAATGGACCCTGCAAAATTCATAGTACAGCGGATGTGACACCAACGCACAGCCTTAGAGCATGCTGGATACTCCGACAGGTGGCCAAAAGTGGTGAGGATCTACTCCTCCCAAAAACCACAGAGCACCACCCCGAGGACAACAATACGGTCTTAACGGACTTTGAGACCTTCGCGTCAAATAATAGACAGAAGCAAACACTCCGCAGCACGTCCGAAATCTGCCACATAGCAGAAACAAATCCTTGGAGTGACACAGCTATTACCTTCAATGCCAGTGACGAACCTAAATTCCGAACAGCCCGAGTACGAGCCGCACTGGTCCTCAGTCCAATCGTGGACGGCTTTCGACTCACCAAGGTACTCATGGACGGCGGCAGCGGATTAAACCTCATCTATGAGGAAACTCTTCAAAAGATGGAAATAGACTGGAGCCGCATTAAGCAAAGCAGCACAACCTTTAGAGGAATCATCCCCAGTTGGGAAGCGCGCTGCGCTGGAAAAATCACACTAGACGTGGTATTTGGCACACCGGATAATTACAGGTCCAAAGAAATTACATTCCAAGTGGCCCCGTTCAGCAGCGGATACCACGCTCTATTAGGGCGGGAGGCGTTTACAATCTTCCAAGCCATACCCCATTACGGGTACATGAAGCTCAAAATGTCCGGGCCCAACGGAATCATCACTCTTGTTAGTGATCCGGACATAGCACTCCGCGCCGAAAATAAGACAGCTGCACTGGCCCTTGAGGCACTATCCGAAGCCCTAGCAGCCGAAGAACTAACTGCGCTGCGCTCCATGGTGAATAGGGACGACGTGATACTTGATAAGTGATCCAAGTCCACCTCCTTTAAACCGGCGGAAGAAATAGTCAAATTCCAAGTCCATCCAACGGAACCTACAAAAACAGCTTCCATCGGGGCCGCACTGCGAGAATTCCTACGCGAGAACTGGGACATTTTCGCCTGGCACCCTTCAGACATGCCAGGAATCCCACGCAAGCTGGCCGAACACAGCCTGAATATCCTAAAAGGATTCAAGCCAGTCAAACAGGCTCTTCGACGTTTCTTCGAGCCTAAAAGACAAGCCATGGGAGAGGAACTAGCCAAGCTATTGGAGGCTGGATTCATCAGAGATATAAAACATCCGGACTAGCTAGCAAACCTGGTGATGGTACCAAAGAAGGACAAATCCTGGTGCTTGTGCATCGATTTTAAGGACCTTAATAAGGCCTGCCCAAAGGATCCCTTCCCCCTCCCCTGCATCGATCAAATCATTGATGCTACCACAGGACACGATTCATTGTGTTTCCTCGACGCATACTCCGGCTACCATCAAATCAAAATGGCAGAGCCAGACCAAGCTGCAATGACATTTATCACACCATATGGCCCATTCTGCTTCAACACAAGGCCCTTCGGGCTAAAAAACGCCGGTGCAACATATCAGCGCATGATTCAGACATCCCTGGCAAACCAGATCGGCAAAACAGTGGAGGCATACGTGGATGACATGGTCGTTAAAACCAAGCATGTCGAAACTCTAGTAGATGACTTGAGGCTCACATTCGACAACCTCCGAACATATGACATCAAGCTCAATCTGGAAAAATGCATTTTCGGCATACCAGCAGGAAAGCTCATGGGATTCATTGTCTCCAGTAGAGGTATTGAAGCCAATCCGGACAAAATTCGAGCGTTGTCACAGTTGGCTACCCCAACAGACCTCAAACAAACACAAAAAATAACTAGATGCGTGGCGGCTCTAAGCCGCTTTATCTCCCGCCTGGGAGAAAAGGCATTACCCCTTTATCGCCTCCTCCGGCGCACCGAACACTTCGAGCGGACGGACGCCGCCACGGCCGGACTCAATGAAATAAAGGCCATATTGGCAACAAACCCAGTCCTGGCCGCACCAAACATTGGCGAACCAATGCTATTATACATTGCGGCAACTCATCAAGAAGTAAGCGCAGTGCTTGTGATTGAGCGAGAAGTGGACGGACACAAATTTCCCCTTCAAAAGCCGGTTTACTACGTGTCCACTGTCCTTACTCCATGCAAATCACAGTACCCGCATTATCAAAAGATAGCGTACGCGGTATTCATGGCATCCCGGAAGCTGCGACACTACTTTCAAGAGTGTTCGATAACGGTGGCCTCGGAAGTACCACTTAACGATATTATAAATAACCGCGACGCGACGGGCCGGATTGCCAAATGGGCCATTGAGCTCCTCCCATTCGACATAACTTACAAGCCACAGCGAGCTATTAAATCGCAAGTTTTGGCTGACTTCGTCGCTGAATGGACGAAAGCCGAACACCCTAAAGAGTACGACACATACTGGATCATGCTCTTCGACGGCTCCAAAATGTTGGCTGGTCTGGGGGCTGGCGTCATTTTGACATCCCCAACAGGAGACACCATTCAATACGTACTACAGATAATGTATACAGACTCCAACAACGCAGCCGAATATGAGGCCCTTCTACATGGTCTCCGGATGGCAGTATCCATGGGCATTCAACGCCTAGAAGTGTGCGGGGATTCAAACCTTGCGATATCCCAAATAAATGGAGACCTTGATGCCAAGGATCCAAAAATGGTCGCTTATTGCAATGTCGTCCTAAAAATGTCAGCTCGGTTTGAAGGGCTCGAATTTCACCATGTGGCCCGGGAAACAATCAGGCGGCGGATATCCTCGCCCGCATTGGCGCCAAACGCGACGCGGTCCCTTCCAACATTTTTCTCGAAAGGCTTTTCAAGCCATCCGTAGCATGGGAAGGGGACACCGGTAACAACAGTCTGGACTCGGCCAAAATACCCGATACCGAACTCTCTGACACAATCGGAGGCTCCGCCACCGAAATAACACAATCAGCCCACGAAATAATGGCCATTATTGCCCCGTGGACAAAACCATTCCTGGCCTACTTAACTAGACAGGAACTCCCGGAGGACCAAAATGAGGCACGCTGCATAGTGCGGCGATCAAAGGCCTACAGGGTCCACGAGGAAGAATTGTACAAAAAAAGCGCTACCGGAGTCCTTCAACGGTGCATCTCCGAAGAGGAAGGACGGAACCTCTTGGCAGAAATTCATGCCGGACTCGGCGGTCATCACGCCGCAGCCCGGGCTCTTGTGAGCAAGGCCTTCCGTACAGGATTCTATTGGCAAACGGCCCGGGCAGACGCACATGACTTAGTCCAGCGTTGCGCCGGTTGCCAGCTCTTTGCAAATCAAAGCCATATGCCACCCACCGCCCTCCGAACAATCCCCATTACATGGCCCTTTGCGGTATGGGGGCTTGACATGGTTGGACCCCTTAAAGGTGGAACCCACAAGAAAAAATACTTATTGGTCATGGTGGATAAATTCACCAAATGGATAAAGGCCAAACCGGTTAAAACAGCCGAATCCGGACCGGTGATAGATTTCATATCCGGGGTTGTACATCGCTACGGCGTCCCCCACAGCATCATCACTGATAACGGCACGAACTTCACGGCCGACGAGGTAAAACTCTGGTGCAGCAAAATGGGCATCAAGCTTGATTATGCTTCAGTCTACCACCCACAAACCAACGATCAAGTAGAACGAGCAAATGGTCTTATAATGAGCGGCATTAAACCCAAACTAGTGCGCTCCTTAACAGAGTCTGACACGCACTGTGTAGAGGAGCTCGACTCCGTACTCTGGGGGCTGCGGACCATGCCGAACCGTAGTACCGGATACACACCATTTTTCATGGTGTACGACGCAGAGGCAGTCCTGCCCTGTGACATAATTCATGACTCACCTCGAGTGCGCATGTACGAAGAAAGAGAAGCCGAGCTCGATCGGCAGGACAGTCTGGACACCTTGGAGGAAGAGCGCGATGTAGCCAAAGCCCATTCTGCATTTTACCAGCAACAGGCTCGCAGATACCAAAGCATAGAAGTACGAGCCAAAACTTATAACATTGGCGAACTAGTTCTCCGGCTGCCAGATAAGAAAAAGAACAAGTTAGAGCCCAAATGGGAAGGTCCCTTCATCATCGACCAAGTTCTGACAGGCGGAGCGTACCGACTGCGGGATGCATCGACTAGTTGACTCGAGCCGAACCCATGGAACACAGCCAGGCTCCGAAGATTCTACGCCTAGCACCGGACTTTATGTTAGTCCCCTTCCTTTGTCCATTTTCTGCATATGCGTCATCTGTCTTGTTTCCCTTTCTTTCTTTTATTCCTCTAGGCCTTCAAGGGTCACCTTGTGCCTCACTTGTACATAACAGATGTGCTAGCCGCACTCTCTACACCTGGGGGCTTCTTTCACAGAAGCTTAAATTATTTACCTGGGCATCACGCCCAACACATGCGTTATACTTCTGCATGTACCTTTTTTCACCATTATATGCATCGATATGACTTAAGTTTTGGCCAAGCTGGGTTGCCTGGCTCTTGTATTTATGCCCTACATTCCCGTTAATTCGGCTAGGGCATAAGGGGAGCACCTCTGCGATTGTTACCGCCGGGTCAGCCGGACGTGTACCTCAGACTGGGTGAAGCCGAGAGCAAGCGTTCTTAAGAGAATATTCGGTCGGTGAACAAAAGATGACTTTTATTTATTATCCATATCTGCCCCGAGATGTTTTTTTGCGCTTCTCGTCACAGGTCGGACATGCACTTTAGGGCATGCCTACCCAGGGAAAGGAACCCTTAACGGAACTATTCTCTCTGGAAGATGTTTCTTACTACCCATGTAATATAACATAACTAGTTGGGCACTTGTCTGATAAAGCACTAATGACCCCTACGCCTGGTCTCCACGCATGCCCCGGTTCTTACATAACCGCGAGGGTATTCGAATACACTCCGGACTGTCGGGTCCCGAGGTTGAAGCGAAAAGGTCCGCCACGACAAACGATCTACAATCCAGCTAGAAGGCATCATACATGTCACTTTAAAATTACATAGTCAATTTGACTGGTTGAATTCCTCCTCAGTGCCATCCAATAGGCTGTCTAGTCTACAGTCCTGTTGGGAATACTTTGCGGCCAATTCTACTTGGCCGTACACTAAATTCATAGGGATCTCCTTGCCGTCAGGCCCCACAGGTCCGACTTCGGCCATGTGGTTCAGGTCAGCCTTCGTGTACCGTGTCTTCACCATTTCCCAAGCCTCCCTGGCGCCCTGACGGCAGGCCGATATCTTCCATAATCGGAAATGCCGTCGTGCTCCCTTCAGCTTTTTGGCAAGCTCTCCAAGGCCTTCGGGCATGGAGACGGACGGCCACAAGGCCTGGGCAATGCCTTGCATCACCTGCCGAACTCGTTCGTGCAACTGTGCAAGCTCGGGAAGAAGATCACCCTTCGAACTAGGCATCTCCTTGGCAGGACGTCCTGTTAGCATACCTACAGACATAACTCTGTCAGCCAGCTTCCTCGCCGAACTCTTTTTCAAAGTTCGTTCAAGCACTTACTAAATATGTCGCGTCGAAGCCGTCGATTCTCCTTAACAGAGTCCGACAGTTGGGCACGAACATCTTTTAGTTCAACGCCCAGCTTGGTGTTGGCACCTTGAAGATCATTCTTCTCCTGCCTCACCCTCGTTAGCACGCTCTCACCAGCCTTTAGCTGGCATATGAGCTACTGCTTATCCGGATTCACTCCAGCGTCATCTGCAATTTTTATCATCAGATTTGCATATAAAGCCGCACTCTAATATGATACTTATCATTTGATGGATATGTTACCAGCGGGGGTCTCATTGGGCTCCCCTGCGGCGGACAGTGCGGCCTGAAGTTGGGCTTTGCACTCTTCCAGCTCCTGGGACAGTTGAGTATTCTTTTCTGTAAGAACCTACATAACAAATGATCCTTAAATCAGTTATCCTAACTGTTTCAAGTCTCAGGGGCTACGGATATATATAATCATCAAATTTTCTCACCCGTATGTCTTTTACATACTGCTCCGTGGCTCTGGCTAGACCATTTTGAGCGGCACAGAGGTGTGCATCTCCCGAGTTGAAGGCATCCAAAGCCTCTTGGGAGAAACAAGCGTCACGAAGAACAGTCCGGAGACGCCTATGTTTCATGGCACTTTCCACCTCAGAATGGGTGGCGTACAGTCTATTTGTATCCTCTGTCGGAGGAGCACCCGGTGCACGCCTGGTACTCGTTCCTACCCCCAAGTCCGGCCTTGGAGCCTGGCTAGTGGAGGCGCGGTTGGCAGCCTCTCCGGGTATAGTCCAGCGAGTGCTCTTTCTCCTTAAAAGAAGGCCTGGGCATTAATATGCCTCTGTAAATAATGTCTTGCAATAAAGATGGCGCGCTATACCGCTGCGCCGGTGCCTCAATCCGGACTGCAGATCTTTTCAGCCTGCCTGGCCCAGCGGCCCCTTGTTGGCTAGTTGCCATAGGCTCGGCCTTCTGCCCCAAGGACCTCCCCTGCAAAACACGGCTGTTATACGGCAATAAAAAACACATCAAACTGGGAATTAGTTTCAATTTTTTTTCATTACAAGATCTTAAATTCCATTGATTTTTATGCATGGACAATTATTTGGATTTTATATTTATATAAATTATTTTTCAAAATAGTTTGAATATGAATCGGTATTTCTGGATTAAAAACAGTTGACCGCACCGAAATATGCAAAATTCCGTATACTTTTTAACCGTGGCCACAATATGGGGTGTGATGCTAACAAAAAGAAGATGGGATCCAAAAAAATTCTTAAGAATTAGCAAATGGGTTGTACATTATTAGAAATAATGGCAGATGGGTTGTATGCTATTTTCCACAGATTTGAGGCTAACTTGTGCGCCTACTACAGGTTGACGCGTATGCTTTCATAAAAAAAAGGTTGACGCACACGCAATGCCCTGTCAACTTAGTCAACACACGAGAACAGTGACTATTGGATGTCCATCCAACGGCTGTCGTGCTTCTTCAATCTCTGCTCTTCATGCTCAAGCCGCTCAAACAAGCGCCGGCGGGACTGCCTGCTCCCTCCTCCCGCGGCCGGCTATGCTGCCGCGCAGACCTCACGGCCCCACCGTACTCCCATCGCTGGCCTAGCCATCCCTCTACTCACCCACACATGTTGTTATTCTCCAGCGACGGCAGACGAACCAGTAAACCCTCGTACTCCTCCGCGTGGGAAACAACTACCGAGTATTCCCTGGCTCCATGTCGTTCCCTTCCTAGGCCTCACCGTCGTCCACCGCCCTGGTGCTCTTGGTGCGGCCTGGTCAACGTGGTCAATGAATGACATCCATCGGAAGTGGACTGTACGTGGAGAGGCTGACAGCCAGGTCCACGGCCGCACGGAAGGAAATGCCTCCTTATTACACGCAAAATAATGATTCCTCCACCTGACAGCTAGGACC
>NC_041382.1:681348061-681348751 GCF_002162155.2 Triticum dicoccoides
GCAAGGAAGTGCCTCCTTATTACGCCCAAAAAATGAATACCCCCTGCTAGCTGGGACCCACCATATTGTTGGGCTGACTTGTGGGCCTACTAAGTTGACAGGGACGGAGAGCTTTGTCAACTTAGTCAATACTCCAGTGACCGTATGATGTCCATCCAACGGCCATAGTGCTTCTTCAACCTCTGGTCTTCTTGCTCCAGCCGCCCAAAGCAGCGCCGGTCGTGCCGCCTGCTCCTGCCTCCCGTGGCCGGCTGTGCTACCGCGGAGGCCTCACCGCCCCCATACTACTCCCACCACTGGCCAGGCCATCTCTCCACTCACCCACACCCCATGTTATTCTGCGGCGACGGCAGCCTCACACCACAGCCGAACCAGTGAACGCTTGTACTCCTCTCTGCGTGGGCATCCACTACCGCGTCTTGCACGGCTCCGCGTCGTCCCCTTCCTAGGCCTCGCCTTCGTCCACCGCCGTGGTGCTCTCGGCACGGCGTGGTCAACGATCGACTTCCATCGGAAGAGTACTGTACGTGGAGAGGCTGACAGCTGGGTCCACGGAAGCCGCAAGGAAGTGCCTCCTTATTACGTGGAAAATAATTATTCCTCCACCTGACAGCGGGGACCCACCAGACGGGCCACCAGTATTTTGTGAAAAAATCGTTTCCCCCTGACTGTTGGGACCCACCGGACGGG
>NC_041382.1:681349016-681362074 GCF_002162155.2 Triticum dicoccoides
ACCTCGGACCCACCGGAAGTGCCTCCTTATTACGCACAAAAAATGAATACTACCCCAGCTAGCTCGGACCCACCTTCTTGGGAGGCTGACTTGTGGGCCTACTAAGTTGACGGGGACGAAGGGCTTTGTCAACTTAGTCAATATGAACGATTCTAGCTCCAGTGACCGTACGATGTCCATCCAACGGCCGTAGTGCTTCTTCAACCTCTGGTCTTCTTGCTCCAGCCGCCCAAAGTAGCGCCAGTCGTGCCACATGCTCCTGCCTCCCGTGGCCGGCTGTGCTGCCGCAGAGGCCTCACCGCCCCTACTATTCCCACCGCTGGCCAGGCCCTGCGGCGACGGCAGCCTCACATCGCAGCCGAACTAGTGAACCCTCGTAGTCCTCTCCACGCGGGCTTCAACTGCCGTGTTGTCCCCTTCCTAGGCCTCGCCGTCGTCCACCGCCATGGTGCTCTTCGCGCGGCGTGGTCAACGTGGTCAAGGAACGACTTCCATCGGAAGAGTACTGTATGTGGAGAGGCTGACAGCTGGGTCCATGGCCACAGCCTAGTTTTTTTGTGATTTGCCAAGTAAGTCGCTTTGTCAGGCCTGTTGGGTTGCAAATCTTTCAAGACGAGGAGAGTTTTCATTCGGCTGGCCGAGAAAATGGCCCATCAGTAATGAGAAATGGGTTGTACATTTTTAAAACACATCAAACCGGCAATTAGTTTCAAATATCTTTTTTTTCATATCAAGATTTTAAATTACATTATTTTTTATGCATGGAGAATTTGTTGGATTTTATATTGATATACATTTATTTTTAAAATTAGTTTGAATGTGAGTCAAAATTTTGGGATTAAAAATAGTTCGGACCGCACCCAAATATGCAAAATTTCGTATAATTTTTTAACCGTTGCCACAATATGGGATGTAATGCTAACAAAAAGAATATGGGCTCCAAAAAACCTTAAGAATTAGCAGATGGGCTGTAAATTATTAGAAATAATGGCAGATGGGATGTATGCTGTTTTCCGCAAATTTGAGGCTTTCCTAAAAAAAGGTTGACACACAAGCACTGACTGTTGGATGTCCACCCAACGGCCGCCGTGCTTCTTCAATCTCTGCTCTTCCTGCTCCAGCCGCTCAAACAAGCGCCGGCGGGACTGCCTGCTCCCTCCTCCTCGCGGCCGGCTGTGCTGCCGCGCATGCCTCACCGCCCGACCGTACTCCCATCGTTGGCCTAGCCATCCCTCTACTTACCCACACCTGCTGTTATTCTCCGGCGACGGCAGACGAACCAATAAACCCTCGTACAGTCGTACTCCCCTCCGCGTGGGAAACAACTGCCGAGTCTTCTCTGCCTCTGTGTCGTCCCCTTCCTAGGCCTCGCCGTCGTCCACCGCCCTGGTGCTCTTGGCGCTGCCTGGTCAACGTGGTCAACGATCGACATGCATCTGAAGTGGACTTTACGTGGAGAGGCCGACAGCTGGGTCCACGGCCGCATGCAAGGAAATGCCTCCTTATTATGCGCAAAATAATGATTCCTCCACCTGACATCAGGGACCCACCGAAAGGGCCTCTGTATTTCGCGAAAAAAACGTTATCGCCGCTGACAGCTCGGACCCACCAGCTATATCTTTGCACGCAACACTACAACAAAAATACACTTCCGTGATGATACGTGTTTGTCACTGTAGGTTGCTTTTTTGTCATGCATGTACATCCATGACAAATTTATGACAGAATCAAGATAGTCATACATGTGCTGTCGTAGAAGTGTTCCATGACATTACCAAAATTATCATCACGGAAGTGTCCACTTCCATGACGATAAATCGCGCGTCACAAAAGTGCTTTCGTCAAGGGTGACCGACACGTGTCATCCACCATAATGGAGCACCTTTAAGCTATCGGGTCGGGTTTTGGATCCGATAACCGGTTAACAGCACCGACCAATGGGGATTTTCCACGTGTAAAATCATCATTGGCTAGAGGAAACACGTGTTGGCTCACCGTTGGGACAGATGTCATCCACTCATTGGACAGGAGGCGCCTATGATAGGTCGACACGTGGCACGGCCCAACAGTGGCCCATTCCGGTGAAAAAGGCTGGCCCAGTAAAAATTAGCAGGCAGGCCCATATAAGGCCTACTTGTGGCAGGTCCATTTAAGCCCACGACCCATACAAGATGTGCCAATTCAGCCCGTTAAAGATTTGACACCATTGCAGCCCATCGTCAGTTCGAGCCCATTAACAGCCCGCTATATATTTGGGCTAAATATCGGCCTGATGAGATTTCGGCGTGTTAACGGCCCATTTAATGGATGGGCCAGTTTTCAGGATGTACATCTTTCGGCCTTCTAGCGACCCATTTAAATGTTGGGCTAATTTCCGGCCCGGTGTGTCTTTCAGCCTGTTGACGGCCCATAAATCTGATGGGCCATTTGTAGTCGGACCTGAGTTTCGGCCTTTTAGCGGCCCATTTAAGTGTTGGGCCAATTTCTGGCCCGGTGTCACTTTCAACCTGTTGACGACCCATAAATCAGTTGGGCCCGTTGTAGTCAGACCTGAGTTTTGGCCTTTTAGCGACCCATTTAAGTGTTGGGTCAATTCCCGGCCCTGTGTGCCTTTCGTCCTGTTAACAGACCATAAATGAGTTGGGCCATTTGTAGTCGGACCTTAGTTTTGGCCTCTTAACGGCCCATGCCCTTCATGGTCCAATACCAGCTCGGTTTCTCTTTCGGCCTGCTAAAGGCCCACAACACAGTTGGGCCGTTTACAATACGACCTGACTTTCGGCCTCTTAGCGGCCCATGCTCTTCATGGTCCAATACAAGCCTGTTGTCTCTTTCGGTCTGCTAAAGGCCTATAGTATAGTTGGGCCATATGTAGCCCAAACTTAGTAACGGCCTGTTAATGGCCCATGAAATAAATTGGGGCCACCTGTTTCCCATTTCGATGTCGGCCTGTTAACGACCCGGGAGGTAAGAGGGCCGACCATTAACTTTCGGCCTAGTAACGGCCCATTAACTTAATGGGCCCACTAAAGTTCGTTCATGTCTTTAGGCCAAATTAGATAATTTGAGCCCATTACGATGAGCAAAGGTATGACATACAAGGAATAACGTTGCACATCCAGAATATATTACAGGAAATTACATCCACTGGGCAATCAAAGATTGATGCCAGTGCAAATAAATGAGTAGAACCTAACCATCTACAACGTCACAATCTGCAACCTCAGCACAGATGACGCCCATAAGCATGTGGGCAAGTTCTTGCTGCTTTGCCACACTGTCTCTGAAAACATTGATCAGTTGTTGTGTCGCACGACTCTGCACCTTTAATTCATCCACCATTTCCATCATTGCTTCAGCCATTAATTGGTTCACAAACATACATTTATTCCATCGCATTCGAGACATAGGATACTGAACAGATTCAGATGTCGATTTTGGCAGGCTTGTATTATTGATAGTGGAGAGTGTCTTGACCACTGCATCATAACATAAATTAGGACAGGGACCAAACAGATTAATCATGAGTTATTGCCATATTACCTGGCCTAGATTTACTGGAAAGAAACAATGGGGTTGCCTTGCTGTTTTTAGAGTTTGTCTTCTTATCTTCAGCAGCCTGCACAAAATTAACACACTAGCATTGCTATCATTGGCCAAGTCAGATAATAGGAAAGCAACATTGACACAACGAACGTTTGGGCAACTAGCCTACACCAAATTAACACAATATGGCACAGCTATCATCAGCCAGGTAAGGTAATACGAAAGCAACATTGACACAATGAATGAATGGGCAACCAGAGAAGCACTACAATTCAGTAATGTGCGTGATATGAGATAGCACATTCATGCAGCTCAGTATGCAAAACTACCAGGCAGTTTTCCTTACAAAAATCAACATTGGCACCTTTAACATTTTGCTACAACTAATTTTAGATCAGATAAAGGTTAGATTCAGGCCGATTAACAAAATACATGCTGATATAAAAATATAGTGATATACAACAGGTACTTACATCAACACTGGAGCACAGAGAATTCCCGCAAGATATTTTCCTCGAATACGATCCCAATGGAGGAAGTCTTGTATCGTTTAACCTTATTTTCTAAAAGAGAGACGGGTAAGAAACATGTAGAAAATATGATCAGAATGCTATAAAATTTCATGATGCGAGGATACGCACACGCTTCTTAGAATGGAGTTGACATTCTTTTGCTGGACTGGAGCGGACTAGTTCTTTGGCCACTGGAATCTGCTTATTATCAGTGGGAGTTGGGTTTCTCTGTGCTAGAGCAGTATCTATGAAAAATGGAGTTGGTTTATTATCTCCTGGCGTTTGGATCTTTTGAAAAGACCTGGTTTGTAACCCTTCAGATTCTAACATAGCCATCTTCCCCTTGCATGCCTTATATAGAAGAATGGTGATTCAGTTATAAAACATGCTACAGCAGAGATGGAATAGGTACTGAAGAATAGAAAGGCATGACATATTGACATGTATTCACTCCATCCGAAAATAAATGGATGGGTCTAGGCGTATTTCAGTTCTAGATACATCCAGTTTTATCCATTTCTGCGACATTTAATCCGGACGGAGGGAGTATGGTGTAAGAGCTAGGGATACGACAGGACAACACAGTAAAAAAACACTGAAAACCCCACTGCAGAACCAAAGTATTCAAACCCACTGATATGAGATAGTACACTCATGCAGCTCAGGATGCAAAACTACCAGGCAGTTTTCCTTGCAAAAATCAACATTGTGGCCTTTAATCATACATTTTGCTACAACTAAATTTAGATCAGATAAAGGTTGGATTCATGCCGATTAACAAAATACATGCTGATGTAAAAATATAGTGATATACAACAGGCACTTACATCTACATTGGAGCATAGAGAATCCCTGCAAGAATCTTTCCTCATAAACGATACCATTGCTGAAAATCTTCTATCTGTTAAGCTTATTTTCTAAAAGAGAGATGGGTAAGAAACATGTAGAAAATATGATCAGCATGCTATAAAATTTCATGATGCAAGGATACGCACGCGCTTCTTAGAATTGAGTTGACATATTTTTGCTGGACTGGAGCGGACTAGTTCTTTGGCCACTGGAATCTGCTTATTATCAGTAGGAGTTGGGTTTCTCTGTGCTGGAGCAGTATCTTTAAAAACTGGAGTTGGTTTATTATCTCCTGGCGTTTGGATCTTTTGCAAAGGCCTTGTTTGTAACCCTTCAGATTCTAACATAGTCGTCTTCCCCTTGCATGCCTTGTATAGAAGAATGGTGCTTTAATTATAAGGGTTTTTATCACTTTTGCCATTAGTTGTGCCACACTACTCACTTTTGCCACTAAAAATTTTCACTACTCAAAAATGCCACTATTCCGTTAGGAACACACTCAAAAATGCCATTTTCTCACGTTACCGTCAGTCAAAGGCTCTCTGACCATGCTAAGATGACTGAAATGCCCCTGGTTCCATTTCTTCTTGAACTGTGGGCCTGACATGTCAGGGGTAGAGAAATAATTTTTAGGTTGTAAAAATAGGCAATAGAGGGGTTCGAACCGCAGACCTCCTGGGGGGCGCTCGCACTTGCTAGCCACTACACCCAAGGTAACTAGTTGACTACTGAATGGAGATACGCTACATATCCTGACGTGATATCTAGGCATAGCTATTAACAAACCAAGTAAACTCGTGTTGTACATGCAACAACAGCAACAAATGGTTCTCTAAAATTCTCTAAAAAATAGCATGGCACACGTACATAAGGTTGAAAACATTCAGCACACAAGCAGACATAATGTTCATTTCCTGAATTTTCAACACACAAAATGTCTCAGGTTCACAAACATACATTAAGGTCGAATAACATCCACTTGCTAGTTTGAAGTAAAAGGTCCAAATTCTCAACATAAGGTTCAAAATAAACAGGTCCAGGTTCACAATCTTATAAGGTCACAATCACACAAATGTTCACATGTGCAGCCTCTTTTTGCTTCTTGTGTTTTGGGTGGGGATGTCTGGCGATTTGTGTGCAACTTGGGTATGCATGGGAGATGCAACAGATCCACTTGTGGAACCTTTAGTTCTCGTTGAATGTTCATCTTGATTGTTCTTCCTTTTATTGGTTTTCTTCTCTGTTTTCTTCTTCACGCTTTTCCTTGAGCTGTCAAAAAAATGGAAATATTAAGCATCAATTTTGTATAGAATATAGTCTTTGACGACTCATATTATAGGATAGAATGATGAAAATGCATGAATGTAGAGCCATGTATGTTGAAATATAGAAAGCACAGGTTTTGGAGTTACCCCGCAGAACTTGCAACCATGGATGGCTCAGGGTTGCCTTCTCTGGCCACGAAAGGGGCATCTCCAGCATGTAGGTCAGCCTCATCTTCTCCAAATGCTGGGTCAACTGGACTTTTGCAAATTCTTGCTATGTGGCTGAAGCCTCCGCAACGCTTGCACTTCCTTTTCCTAGGGCCAAGGCCAGCACCTTCAGTACTAGATCTGATTCTAGTCTTCCGCGGTCGTCCTTTTGGCCTCCTCAATACTGGAGCTTGTAGTTTGAAGCCAGGGTCAACAATGTCCCATTGTTGCTTGCCTACCATTGCAGGTATGTTGTCTACATACGTAGCCTTGAATTTTGCAACGGAGTAGAACTCATGTACGTAAGGTTCAATTTCTGATACTGGACCTCTTAGTGAAGTAATGAAATATAGAGCATGGATACATGGCAAACCCTTGACTTGCCATTGCCTGCAACTACATGTTTCCTTGGCTATGTCAACAGGGTACCTCCACTCCCTATTTTCTTTGTCGACTGCAGTAATTTCTGCCTCAACATCACTGCGTCTAACTACCTTCATCTTCAGTCCTGAAAAGAACACCAAATATTCAAAATTTAATTTAGTTTGTTATGACATTAGTCGGTTGAAAGAGCAGAAGATGTTTGTTTACCTTTGGATTTGGCATGTAGTGCCTTTATCACACTTGGTATTATGAGATGGCCAAGCCATTTTTCTAATGCTATCCTCATCCGCAAATCAAACTTCTCCATTATCATTTGCCTAATCGTGTCCAACATGTCAACAATAAGAAGAGCCTTAATTTTCCTGACTTTGCTATTAAATGACTCTGCGAGGTTGTTATTGACGTAGTCAACCTTGCAGATTTCATTGAACTTGCTTCTATACCATATCTTTGTGTGGTGTTCAGCCATATATTTTTTAACACTCTTCTTAGCAAGGATCTTCTTCATATGCCAATTGTGCTTCCTAGAACTGTAAGTCAAGCTTGCTGGCCAAAGATTATCATCATAGACCTTGCCCTTGAATTTTTTTCCAAAATTTGCAACAAGATGCCTCATACACTCCCTATGCTCCACTCCAGGCCACACTTGTTCTACTGCTGTCTCTAAACCTTTGCAAGTGTCGGTATGTATGACTAGTCCTTCAGGATGCCCAATAAGATTACATAGATTTTGAAGAAACCAAGCCCAACTATCTGATGATTCTGTCTCTATCACCCCGTAGGCAACCGGGTAAAGCCAATTACGGCCATCAATGGCACAAGCAGAAGCTAGCTGCCTTTTGAATCTCCCGTTTAGTGCAGTTGAATCCACGGCCAAGTATGGTCGACACCCATCTAAAAACCCTTGCCAACATGCCTTGAATGAAACGAACACTCTCCTAAAGCATATAAGAGCCATGTAAGAACACTCCCCTAAGTTATACCTGAAATATTGTGCTATTCCTCATATAAGAGCCATGTATCCTCCACTTACACCTCTTATATGCACAACAAACTCTCAGCCTATTAGGATCACTCTTTTGGACTGTATAGTCAAATTCACTTTTAATTGCAAAAGTAGAAAGTGCATTCTTGCAATCCAACAAAGAGGGGAATGTTGATCCTTCTACAAACGATGATCCTCCTTATTATACACTACAATAGGTCTGTCCTCCTCCTCCTCCTCCTCTTCCTCCTCATCAACTAAACCCATGTCTCTATTCTCTTCTTTCTCTTTAGTGTCAGTGGATTCATATGCTGGAGGATCATCTTCCTCTTCTATATTTGTTGAATCATCTTCTTTCGTAGACTTCTTGACTAAGTCAGGATACTCCCTCTCATCATCATTATCTGAGAGTATAGCATCATCAGGAATAGCATCATCGGTTATGTCTCTGTTAGGATCATCAATACTAGTAGACTGCCTGACTCCCTGTATGTTGACTATATCAACATCAATTGCCTGACTCCCTGTATGTTAACTCTCAATATAAGAAGGCTGTGTAGGTGGATTGCGGTTCGATGTGCTGGGAGTTGGGGATTTCTAAAGAACCTCAATTAGCATAGATATTTTCTTTGAATCTTGATGCTTTCCAAACATCAAAGCTGCATCATCATCACATGCAACATCAACCCATATATTCTGTTCCCTCTCGTAGTACTTCAACTCCACAGAATCACGGCACCCCCAGGGATAGGTATCACACAACTTGCACAACAATGTTTTATATGTGACACTGGATTCGACAAACAAAGGATAATCAAAGCCGCCAACATATCGCTTGCGGCCATCGCTACTAAGACGACTTGTTTCCATCCTAACGGACAACATACAAGCAATTTCCTCATCCATCCTAAATCATGATGAACACATAACCAAATTGTGTGCAGTTAGTCACTATGAATTATACACAACAAATTCGACCGCTACATGCTACTATGAACACACACGCATCATCCTAATTATTAGCATACTCACCCTGATGGAATATCAGAGGTTGCGACCTGTACACTTAGCGCCATCTGGTGGCCGAGGCAAGCCTCTGATTCGGCCCTGTTGTCCATTGCCATTGCCGTGGAACAACCTCTCTTGAAGCAATCACGGGCGGAGGTAGAACTGAGGAGTCAGATGGGAGTCATGTGGCGATGCTGGTCGGGAGGAGTCCGGACCTGCGGCGAGTGGAGGTGCGCGGGGCAGGCAGGCGGGAGGCGTCGAAGCTGCAGGGAGGGAGGTGAGGGATGGGAGGCATCAGAGCTGCAGCGAGTGAGGTGCGGGATGGGAGGCGTCGGAGTTGCGGCGAGTGGAGGCGCGCCGGAGCTGCGCAGGCCGCACCGGCGATCGGTCGTACCCGAATGGAGGAATTCGGTGGGCGGCAGCGGTTTGTGGCTGCGGCTGCTAGTGGATAGGGAAAGGAACGAGTAGTTTTGGGATAGGATTAGGTATAATCGGTCAGCTTAGTCAGGTCAACCTAATTACACTATAAGAAATAGATCTTCATAATTAACAGATAGATGCGTCGTACAACATGGTTGTTACGCGCCTTTGTATTAGCTGCTCTGGTTAAAGGTACGAGGTTCGATCCCCACTCCCCTCCTTGCTTTTTCTTTTCCTCCTCGCTACAAATGAGCCCACATGTAATGGAACCAGGGGCATTTCGGTCATCTTAGCATGGTCAAAGAGCCTTTGACTGACGGTAACGTGAGAAAATGGCATTTTTGAGTGTGTTCCTAACGGAATAGTGGCATTTTTGAGTAGTGAAATTTTTTAGTGGCAAAAGTGAGTAGTGTGGCACAACTAGTGGCAAAAGTGATAAAAACCCTAATTATAAAACATGCGGCAGCAGAGAGATGGAATAGGTACTGAAGAATAGAAAGGCATGACATATTGACATGTATTCCCTCCATCCGGAAAAAATGGATGGGTCTAGGCGTATTTCAGTTCTAGATACATCCTTTTTTATCCATTTCGGCAACATGTAATCTGGACAGAGGGAGTATGGTGTAAGAGCTAGGGATACGACAGGACAACACAGCAAAAAACACTAGTTGAATGTAAAATTGTTTGCTAGCGGATGCTAGCGGAATACATACAGAAATAACTAAGGCAACATACACGTGTATGATTGGGAAAATAAGATGGCATTGCAACAGAGCACTAGAACATCACTTCAATGTAAAAAAAACATGGTATGGTAGACAAATGAAGTACATACTGATGAATAACAATGCATAAGATATTCAGAAGCATGATGTCCAAATTAAGCAGATGGCATTGCGATAGAGTAGAATGATAGTACTTAAATTTGAAAACATGTTATCATGAATGGAATAGGTACTGAAAAACAGGAAGGCATGACATATTTACATGCATGATCAGCATGCTAAGCACATGGCATTGCAACAGAGTAGATACACTCCAGGACATTATATGCATGTTGTACCCATATCACAGGCCAAGTTAGAGCAAGGACCTTGTGGGGTGAAGAGGATTCATCATCTTTCTGCAAGTCTTCTGAAGAACTGCCTTTACATGTTCCATCATATTGGGTATCATTGACATCAAGTTTATTGGCCTTTACATTGCTCCGTGAGGTTCTTGTGGATATATCAGTGTGTGCAACTATATCTGACATGCATGGAAGACAACTAGTAGTTAGATTTATGTAATGAGTGCCTGTAGGAGACGACATAAATACTAGGACTGGGGTTAACTAGCAGTAACAGGTCTCATAAACTAAAGGGAGAACACAGATGAAAGCTACAGAATATGTATCGTTTGTACTCAAGATTAACTAGATGGCACACAAAAGTATTAAAGAACAACATAGGAAATAGTAGAAGTGGTATAATACTATAATCACCAGCCTGTGGGATAGCATTGGCTGATGGATGATAACTATGGAACAGTGTTACCTAAAGAACAAGTATCTTAGCTGAACTATGGAACAGTGTTAACTCATGAACAAGACCCGTAAGAGATCAGCATGAATATACAGTGAAATGTGATGATCTATTTTCCATGCTTAGATGAATAACAAAGCCATAAATGTTGCACACAAGTAAGATGAGGGTACAACCTATCTAGCTGCCATCCATAGGAGTGAGCATCATGTGCTGACTTGTCGATGGCCCTGCAGTTGTTGTGGCTATGCATGTTGGGCACGCGCATTCGATGCAGGGAACTGTTGAGTGGGGATTATAGCTCCCTTCTGATGTATGCTTCCCTTGTTAGAGCAGTTGCGGTGAGTCGGAAGACGGTGTGTCTGAAGATGCAGATAACGCACAATGTTAAGAATGACATATCTCTTTGATCTGAAGAAATACACTAAGATATCAACAACAAGGTACGAGAGTGGTCACACGTTGTTGACTGAAGACTAAATTGGAGTCACACAATTTTATTTTATTTTGGTACTGTCCGATCTACGTTGGATGGCTGGCCGTCTTGTGCCTCCCGGCTGACACTGTTCGGAATCTTCCCCGAAGAGCCAGCTACCAACGGTAGAGCAGCCTGCCTCCGCCGTTTGTGGCCCCGGCCAAAACCCCGCTCCCCGCCCCACCGCACTGTCGTGGTTGCGCCGCCCCCGGGCCAATCCACAAAGACTCCCCGTCATCCAGATTCGGCGGTGGCAGTACCTTCAACCCACACAACTCTAAAAGATAGCCATCTAAGCGCTGCTTCCGCGGTGAACTTTGCAGCCCCGCACCCTTACGTTAGACACCAGCCAACCGGCAGCCTAGGAGCTCCGCCGCCCCGAGGGGTGCTGCTTCCCATTGCAAATCGATTGGCCCAGAATAAAAATTCAGACAACTGACGCCAAAATAAAGTGATTTGAGATGAGGGTGCGACCTATCTGGCGGCATGGTGAAGTAGGCAGGTCCAGCTGCCGAGTCGGTGAGGCTGGCGCGGTTGCGGTGGCGATCGGCGGTAGGGAAAGAGCGATGTCGCGATGGTCGACGGCTACGCCGAAGCAGCGCCAGGACTCTGGACGGATCCGAAGTTGGAGCCACTCCGGCACCTTGAACAATGGCGGGGGTGAATCGGCTCCGGCACGGTCCACGCGGCCGTCGTCGAGGCAGCACCAGCAGCACAGAGTAAGAGGCACACGGCCCAGTGCACGACAGCAAATGGACAGCGTCTCCGGCATTAGGGAGGAGGGCGGCTGTGAAATTGGTGCGGTGGGGGGTGCCATGGAGGTGGGGCTGAGGTTTTGCGGCTTGGGAGAAGGGAGCTTTCCGGGGAGAAGGTGATTTGGCGCCCACGAGGTATGAATGGGGGCGGGCGGGGGAAATTGGGAGGGGAGTGGAACCATGTCTTATGGACGCATTTGTCTAAAATGTGAGGGGGAGTTACAGTTCTACCCTTGCCTATAGGCTTCTCGGCTTGGGTCTGTGTACTGAGGGTCGGGGATAGTAGAGTAACTTTGGTTCTCTGGGCGGGAGCGGTTTTGGGCGAGGAGGGCGTGTTTTGAACTATAGTGGACGCGAGCGATTTCGGGCGAGGAGAGCATGTTTCGAAATAGTGGGCGTGAGCTATTTCGGGCGAGGAGAGCGTGTTTTTCCGACCATGGTTTATGAATTATTCGCCACATGTCATTTCGGCCGAGGAGAAGGCGCGCTTGGATGAAGTTACGAACCTACCCTCGATGTACAACAGGCCAATTGATGCGTGTCCCACATAGGACGGTAATTTCACGTCTCCCATTTATTTGCTCAGGCGAATTCCACCGAGCAGAGAGGATGTTTAACGGTTCGTTCAAATTTTGGGAGAACGAGCATCCACGTCTACCTTACCAAGTTGATTCGGATCAACTTTTGAAATATTAGCTTGCCACTTCTTTTTTAGATGGAGAGATGATGCTCGGGAGTAATGTGTTTTTACATGCTCGTTGCTAGTGATTTACTATATGACAAATAGTTGACCCACTCAAAAATGCAAATCAAACCCAAAATGAAATATCTCGATTCAATGAAATAGCTCGTTCAATAGGTCAAAATAGTGAACTAAATCCAAAATTGAACACCTCAATCGAGTAGCATGTTGTACAGTATTATAGTACTCCATGAACATATTGAAAGTCAAATTAATGAACTTGTTTGATATACGTATATATCCGTTCATGTGTGGATTGCAGACAACATGTTCTCCAATTTAAATATTTGAATGCAAGTTTATATCGAAACATGGTTTATATCAGTCTTTGATGCATAAAACGTGACCTCCCCCTCTCCCGGACTCCTGTTCTCTCTCTCTCTC